>NC_133417.1:110287500-110590530 GCF_049350105.2 Macaca mulatta
TGGCCAGAGTCTGAAACCGGTTGTTTCAGTAGGTATCCTGCTGTTTCTATTTCTAATGAAAGATCAAAGCGCTGTACCCATAGGTTAAGTGGGACTTTGCAGTTTTAAATACATTAATAACTAGATAGAGATCTTTTGATAGTATATATAGTATTAGTTATACTAATAGCTAGTATGGGCTATTACTTGTATATAGTTATAGTGATAGCTATTATGTATATGGCACTGATTATGTGCCAAGCACTATTTTACTTGTTTTATATTAAGTCATCTAAACTTCCACATCAAGGTAAGCACATGTTTTTATCTCCATTTAACTGATAATAAAATTGAGGCAGAGGACGGTTTAGCAATTTGTTTAAGGTTACATAGCTAGTAAGTGGCAAAGCAAGGAATTTCACCCAAGTGTTCTGGCTCCAAAATCCTTGCTTCTGGCCAGCATACTATACTGTTACATTTTCTTCATCTTCCTGTTTCATAATGTCCAAGAATATCATTGTATTTTTGCTGTGTTAACCCAGTGCTTTGCAAAACCATACCATGGTGAGTGGTGTACATTTTCAAGCTCCCAATATCATGAGAATGTGGTGCCAGGACTGGATTTGTAGAACTCAGCATTCAGATTGAAGAAAAACAAAATCATTGACCGAAAGTGCTTATAACCAGATATAACTGATAGGTTAAGTGGAGAATAATTTCCTGAAGAGATGATATTCTCCTTCCATATAGGACTGTGGGATCTTCTTGCTAAATCTTCAGTTGCTTTGAAGAGCTGTGATTGTGGATAATTCTCTCAGATAGCCTAAGAATTCAATTTTGGCTAATGACTATATACCATTGCAATAGGTAATCTTCGATAACATAACCTTATTAAAAATTCCCTAAAAGCAAGACTCTTTCTCACTTAAGTCTCACTGTCTATAGCGCCTTAAGAAAAAATAAACACATCATTTATGGGTATATACAGATGCTGAAATGAGTTAAACATATTCTTCTGGTTTGGTATAAAATATTCTTATCAAGAGCCGTGTCAATATGTATGAGATAGGAGTCACTATTTCAAATCATTAGCTCTTTGCTAATAGATTTGTGGCAATGTTTTGGCATATTTATTTTATTATAAAAGAAAGCAAATGTCTTGAAAGTATTTTAGATGTAATGTTTTTCCACTAACCTATTTAAAACTCTATCCTTCTAAGGAAATATATTTAATGGAACATTAATAAAAAATCAGGTGTATGTGTTCTATTTTAATTTAAGTACAGACAAAACTGGTAGGTGGTATGACATTTTTTAAAACATACACTGGTTGAGACCATGTTGAGTCTAATTATGTTGGATTGGGGGAAGACAGCTACTCAGTGAGAGAAGAATTACATAAAAGAACAGAACTACAATTTAGTTTTTATTTTCATGATGTCTGTGTGTCTGTGTACCCTAAAATGAGAGTGTGTCTGATTAATGTATTAGCATTGTTTGCATGGAGAAAGTCCCTGTATTTGCGCATTTTCACACTGCTATAAAGAAATACCTGAGACTGGGTAATTTATAAAGGAAAGAGGTTTAACTGACTCCCAGTTCTGCATGGCTGATGAGGCCTCTGGAAACTTAAAATCATGGTGGAAGGGGAAGCAAACATGTCCTTCTTCACAAGGAGGCAGGAGAGAGAAGTGCAGAGTGAAGGGGGAAGAACCCCTTGTAAAACCATCAAATCTCATGAGAACTCACTCACTATCATGAGAACAGCATGGGAGGACTGAGCCCATGATCCAGTCACCTCCCACAGGGTCCCTGCCCCAACATGTGGGGATTGCAATTTGGTTTACAATTCAAGATGTGATTTGTGTGGGGACAGAAACCTTAACCATATCAGTCCTCCAATGTTTATTTCCATGTTTCTATCACTTAGGCTGTGGGCTTAAACTAATTAAAATGACATCAATGTTACTTTCCCTAGAGGAAATGATGGCTACTGTCCATCTGGTAAATGCTGTAGCCTCACCAAAATATGACATCAGTGAGTTCCAAGTTGGGGTATGGGGCAGCAAGACATATTATTACTAGCAAAGATGCATATCACAATTCAAGAATAAATGCTGGTGCCCCAAATCCTTGTGCCTTATGCAAGTGATCAAATATGGGCTGAGTTCCTGTGTATCAACAGTGAAAAGGAAACACATATTTCTTCCTTTCCTCATAGTGTCCTCTATGGATGATGGAGTACAGACCACAGACCCAAAAAGTGGAGTCTGGTCCTTGCCCTTGCATGGAATAGTGGCACATCTTAGGTGTCTCTTGCTTCAATTGTAAAATAATCTCCGTGAATACTTTAAGCTTTAACATCCCGATGTACAGACGTTGTGCCTTATGTATCTTTATCTAGGGCCAAGTACATGGAAGATGCTCAGTGTATATGTTTTGGACTTAGGAATGTAAGACATGCAAGTCTAGGAAGAGTCCTATAAGTTCTTAGAAATTAACCACCTTAATAATTAATAATAATTAATCTGACTTAGCAATTTTCTCCGTTTCCCAAAGAGCATCTACCAGGTAAATGCTGGTTTAAATCCAGTCTATCTGCTCCAAGGTCTGGTTCACCACAGGCAAGAGACAGATAGTTTACCTGTCTTATTATACAAACATTAATAAAGACACTTAGGTGTGTTTATTTTTACTAGAAGGAAGATGTGTGTGTGTGTATGCATGTGTATTATAACTGTTAATATATCCCTGCATATCCAAACTTGTGGAATGCTTAGATCTACACTGTCCAGTATAGTAGCCACTAGCCACATGTGGTTACTGAGCTCTTGAAATGTGTCTGAGCCAAATGTAAATGTACTTAAAATGTAATACACACACTGGATTTCAAAGACTGAAGCATGAACAAAATAACACAAAAGGTCTCAATAATTGTTATATTGACTATATGTGGAAATGATAATATATTAGGTATACTGGGTTGAATAAAATATATTCTTAAAATTATTTTCACCTATTTGTACTTTTTTTATTTACATGGCTACTAGAAAATTTAAAATTCTATTTGTGGTTCTTACTGTGTTTTATTGGACAGTGCAGCCCTAGACAGAAGCAAAATTGGGTATAGCATTAATGAGGTGGTTTGAGTCTGGGGAAGATCTTTGAGCGTCATATCATCTCTTGGGCAACAGTGCGATTCGGTTTGCCTAGGGCAGTCCTGGTTAGTGCCTGTTGTTCTGGCATAATTATTAATAATGTTTTCACGAACTCTCAGACGTGCCCGTGTATGGATGATAAATTATGTGGCACCCTATATATAGCCCTATACTCACTTTTATTGTTCGCTCACTGATAAGAGAAGCAGCCTTTCAAGGAAACCTTGGGAACATAACAACCACAACTCTTTCAGTGGCACCCTGCAGAGGAGGTTCTGTGTGGTAGGGACCTGGGCCTGGAGCTATGGACACTGATACTTCATATTCTTTTCCATCTCTAGGATTTTGTACTTGGTGCTTCCTTCACAACTTCAGCTACACCATTCTTGATTCCTCTGATTTGATAAGTGATGGTGAATTCGGGGAGCATGTGATAATGTAGCCATATAGCAACTAATATGAAAAATAATTGTTTAAAAATCCATGTTCAATTGTGTTTCAGTACAATATCCATGGGAAGAAAAAACAATCAAAATTTCCATCTCTTAAATAGTGTTCACATATAAGTAATTCACAGATGGCAGAGCCCCAAGTGGGTTATGTTCAGTCATTCCCAAGAAATTAAACTTACTTATAACCACAGCATAAGAAGCTGTAAGGATGAATATTTGACACATTTGATTATGTTGAAATACTGCCTTTAAAACCACAGTTGATGACTGTTATTTTTAGTTGCACTTCATTAGGCTTACTGTAGAGGGAAGAGTTTTCACTGATGCCCAGAGATATGTGTTTTTGAAAAGTTGCAAAAGTTACACTTGTTTTCTAGCTGATTAAATTTTTTACAAATTGGTTATTTAAGATGTACACTCTCAGACATGCTGGAGTTTTAAAAAGGGCTTAAATTAGAAAAATCAGATTCTCTGCAAGCTTCAAATTCTATGTATATTGAGAAGCCACTAAATCTAGTATTTGTTATTTAACACCAGACAGACAGCAAAGAAATGTGTTTCCTTTGTTCCTCTTTTGGTCAACGTACCTAATTATCAGGATAGTACAATTATTAATGTGCAAATAGTAATAACTGTTTACCTTTCAAGACAGTGTAGCAAATCCAACTCTATTGACTGCTTTTGAATTAGGAAAGAGAATCCTAGAAACAGGATATTTTGCTGAGAGTCCATTTATGGGACTTCTTACCTTCCTTTTCTTGATTGTAACCTGGTGTTCTTGGCTTAAGGGCATACCATAAAAGCAGGTTCTTGAAATTGATGTTCTCAAACTTGCAATGGAACACAACTCTAAAACAGATGTGTTTTTTTTTCTTAATATCCGGTTAACTACCATGGTCGTTTTGTGTTTTAATGACTGTTTATAGTTTTTAATTTAACCCTTAAGGCAAATTGATCCTGCAGAGTGAGAAAATTAAAAACTGGATTCCGGAAAATTATAATACTGTGGTTGTTCTCAGATAGTGAATGGCATTGTTTGTTCTAAAACCATCACTTGTCTTACATTACCAAAATAATTGACCTATCTTTTCAAAGTCCATGTCTATTTTATATATATATATATGTATATATATACACACACACACATATATACACATATATATACATATATATGTAAAATTTAAAAAATAAGCTGGCAGATTTGGGGGTTGTTAAATTAGAAGTTCATGGATAGAATTCAGGGGAATCTGTTAACTCTGAAGTTTTATGCCTTAGCCGGGGGATGGGGTTGTGTTTCATGAAAGAGATTCTATTACTTCAGATTTTAAAATAATAACAATAAATCAACCACTGTTTGGGGGTTAGATTAAATAATGGAGGAAAGCCTCTAATTCTCACAGTGAGCAAAATGAGATAAGTTAAGAAGTAGAGAATTATCACTTCCTCCCTGCAAATATGTATTAAATAATGAAGGTTAGTTCACCATATTATCACCTGTTTACATGACACATAATGTGTAAGTTCAAGATTTTAAGATGAATAGAAGTTTTGGAATTTTTTCATTGAGAGGCTAAAAACAACTCTTTAGTCAGTAGCAACACAATTATTAGCAACTCTGAGATTGGGGGTAAAGGACACAGACTGGTGGAGGGAAGACACCCTGGGAGGAAGTGTTTCCAGTGTCCTGTGTGTTCTCCTGAGACAAGAAGGGAAAATACAGTGTTCTTTGGGGTTTGTGGTATTTTATCAGTGAGGATAGTGGCAGGTGGCTGCTAGTGAGAGAGCATTCTTACCAGGAGTGGCAGCATTCTCTTTGCATCTTGCTAAGATAATATGATGACATGTTGATTTGAGGAATTTCCCCTCGTATGTCACACGTTTTCCCATGTTTGTCGCATATATTGAAGTTATTGTCAGTATTGCTCTTGGATTAAACTTCCTCAGACCCATGAAAGAAATCATCGAGATATTACAGAGAAATTTAAATAGCTTGATTTCAGGGTTAAAATAATCGAATTACCACTGTGATGTTAGAGGACTTTTGGTTGCAGGTTACTGACTATCAAAATCCAACAGAAGGCAGGGTGCAGTGGCTCATGCCTGTAATCCCAGCACTTTGGGAGATTGAGGCAGGTGGATCACCTGAGGTCAGGAGTTCGAGACCAGCCTGGCCAACATGGTGAAACCCCGTCTCTACTAAAACTACAAAAAAAAAAAAAAAAAAAATTATCCAGGCATGGTGGCATGTGCCTATAATCCCAAGCACTTGAGAGGCTGAGGCAGGACAATCGCTTGAGCCTGGGAGACGGAGGTTGCAGTGAGCCAAGATCGTGTCACTGCACTCCAACCTGGGCAATAACAGTGAAAACTCCATCTTAAAAAAAAAAAAAATCAACATATAACTTACCAAACATTCTGAGTGACAAAATCATATTTTTCCATCCATGAGATGTAGAATCAAGTATCTGTAGAAACACTGGAACAAAATAAATGTTGTGGGTACTGATGTGTATTAGAAGGAAGGCTCTATCCGTTGTTCTGCAAAGAGGAGAGATGGATTCTGAAGAGCAAAACAGGGGGAGAAATAGCATGTAATATATTACTGCATTATTTAGAGATACTGAAACTATAAAAGGTTTTTCGTTTTTTCCCCACCCTGACACAGTGATTTAATAATAGTTCTGGTGTTTGTAACTCCAGCTGTTCACACTGTGTGCTGATAAGACCAGAGCTTGGAGATACATTGCAACGATGGCTTTCATATGGCTTTGTTTTTAAGAGATAAAGCTGCCATCCAGTATTTCATGGGGCCAAATGTTTACTTCATTTGGCAAGTTTAGGCAGCTTAATTTTTAAATCAGTTATGCTTGTAAGACTCAAATTTCAGGTAGGGAAAAGCCTGAAACCTAATTTACTCTACAACAGAGTTTTTCACCATATCTCAGCAGAAGATGTTGAAACAAATCTGGGTTGCCTGAATATCTGTACCATGACTAATCAAGGCAGCTAAGAAATGAGATCCCTATTCACATGTGTGCTCCCCGATTTTTCTTCTTGGATCTTAGTCTAACACTGAAAAACTCTAAAAGAAGGATCACTATTTAGGTCAATTTCAGAAATTGAAAAGGTAACCATGACATGTCTTTTTTGCTGTCAGGCTTGATGTGCTCACAATGAAAACTGAATGGGTTTTGTTTTCATGTCAAAATAAATTGACTAATCCCTTAGATGACCAAGATTTCTGCTATGTGCTTTCTAGGAAGCCTGAGACGTGGTTCCTGTCCTCAAGAAACTTGCAACCTACTTACAGAGACCACATCTAAAGCAGTTAAACAGCCCTAGCAGTCTGCAAGCATGTATCAGATTATCAAATAATACAGTTTTAACAATCAAAATGAGTGTTTTTTTCCCTTTAGCCTGCACTTTGGTACTCTACTTAGCCTCCCTAACCCCTGAAGGGAATTGCCATGTGCAGTATCTCTATTAGCTGTTATCTCTCTGAAATATAATGTTTACATGACTGCATGTTTTCAAGACTGTGAGCTCTTCGGAGGTGCAGGCCAGTGTATTCATTTTTGTATTCAAGCCCCCAGGCACAGTGCCTGGCACTTACAAGGTTATCACAAATATATGACTAGATGACAAAATCATAAAATCTGGAATCATAAAGTTAGTAATCTTTGTTGTTATAACTTCGTAATTTTCTAATAACTGTGTTTAAAACATTTAGAAAAGTCTTGATTATAAGTTTCTGGATAATTTCTTATATCCATTACATCTCAAGATTGCTACTTCTAAATTTTCCTCCTATTCCATCTTCCTTAAGAAATTTTTCTAATTTCAGTTGATTTGGAAGAAAATAAAAATACTTCTGGTATGTGAATTAATTAAAAAGAATGAGAACATTTACGACGCATTTCTTGGCAGAGCACTAATAAACATCTCAATCTCACTTTCACAATACGGGCAGATGTAATTTGACAGTGTTGTTTGAAATTTTGTAAAGATTATGTTTAAAGTAGTTTTATTTTAAAGGCCAAGATCCTGTGTCTGATTGCATCAATAATTCTGTGACCCTAAGAAAATTAGTTAAATAGTGGGTGATGTCTTCAGACATTTTATGTAATGGAAGGGAAATAAATAGAGAAGCTGTATGAACTCCAGTTGTTCTTAAGGACTTAGCCATCCAAACTAGTGACTTCAAGATTCCAGATGTGAATTAAGTTGATTGGTATCAGTTCAACTTTAAATTTCATTTTAATGTTTCAATATTCATAACCGGTCATACAGTGAGGTTATCTTTCCATCCAAAACACCAATAATCATTTTTTTAATTGGTCAAATGAATAATATCAAGAAATATTTTTTAAATGACACACACAAAGGCAGCAGCGTAAATGCCTACATATGCGTATATGTGTACCCTTACCCTCTTTGGAGGGAGAGCTACTATCTAAATCTGAAGACTAAAGTACATATAGTCATGTCATTGTAAAGTGAAAGTTAAGGGTATGGGCTGTGTCTTCCATAGGTTCCAAACTTCTATATGTACTTTCCAAGTTATGGACATTTAGTAAAGATTGATGGCCTAGGAGGAAAGGGTTAATGAGAGTTCACCTTGAGAAGAAGCAAGACAATTGGCCTTGGGAGGAAAAGGAAAATTATTTTCTTTGAGTATGGTTTGATTCATGGAAATCTCTTCTGATAGGGGATCTTTTTTTTTTTTTTTTTTTTTTCTCTCACAGCATAAACGCTTCTAAAGTACAAGTTTCATTTTGGTTTCTGCTTTCAAAATCTTGTCACACAATGACATTGTACAGACATTTAAAAGAGTTTTATTTCTTAGGAGAGTGGCCCCTTTCCTAATAGCTCTGTACTTTAAAATAGAATTCTCATTTAGATGAATCACATTTTAAAAAGTAGCTACTGTGTGTGTTTTACGCTTGTGGAAACATATAGCGTCCTCATAAGCAGCATGAGAGCCTGTCACCATACAGCTTTTGATGTCTGATTAAATGATCATAGGGACATCTGGAGGGAGTTAGTTTTGAAGTAACTGGTGTGAAGCACTGGAGAATCCGAAGCCTTCTGACAGACTAAAACCATTAAAAAAAAATTGCTACTTTTAGCAAATCTTTTTTAACTTGAAACTGGCTGGAAATTTTCAGACTGACATAGCCCTGATATTTTTCAACAGATTTTGCAGACAGAACTCTCTACCTTTTAAGCAAAGAATGGTTAAGTAGCATTTCTTGCAAAAATTATAAAGGAATATCCTTTGAAAGGAAAAAGTAGATACTGAAAGCAACAGAAGTCAAAATTAATTGATTCGCTTAAAGAAATTGTCTCCTTTTTATCTGCTTTTAATTTTAATCAGTGTATTTTAAAGGACACACACATACATACACACACACATACATATATATATATTTACTTGACATTCAGCTATATTCTTATGAAGACCCAAAGGTATCAAGGCAGTTGATATTGGTATAATGTTATGGCATGTTTTGAGCACCTATCAAAAGTTTCTAAATTTCTTAAGTCAAAATTTTATTTGCGTAGTCTCATAAAATACAGGCATTGTTTATTTAAAGGTTGTATAATTTGTAATTTGTCCAGTGAGGTTCTCCTAGTATGAGGTGATTTCTTACTGTTTCATGAATAAAATTATGATATACCTACATATATGAATATATTTACAAATCCTGACCTTATATATGTATATGTGTGTTATATGCATATACATATATACATGTATATGTATGTTATAGACGTGTGTATACATGTGTATGTGTATATGTATATATATATGTGTGTGTATAAGTATGTGTATATATGTATGTGTGTGTATATATACACCCCTGTGTGTGTGTTTGTGTGGATGTTTATATACATCTCCTGCCTTGAAATCATTGAGCATTCTCCACTGCATTCAGGATTTTTTTAAATTTCTTGGTATGGTTTTTTTTAAAAAAAGACTTTTTTCTCTTTTTAAAATTGTGGTAAAAAATATATATTTACTGTCTTAACAATTTTAAGTGCATAGTTCAGTGGTGTGAGTACATTCACATTGTTGTGCATCCATCACTACCACCTCTCCTAGAACTCTTCACCTTGCAACACTGAAACTCTATACCCTTAACAGTAATTCCTTATTCCTTCCTTTTCCTTGGCAAAAAGTATAACACCATTATGTTACACTTTTTCTACTACTCTAGGTGCTTTATACAAGTAGAATCATGCAGCCGGGCGCGGTGGCTCACGCCTGTAATCCCAGCTCTTTGGGAGGCTGAGGCGGGCAGATCACGAGGTCAGGAGATCAAGACCATCCTGGCTAACACGGTGAAACCCTGTCTCTACTAAAAATACAAAAAATTAGCCGGGCGAGGTGATGGGCGCCTATAGTCCCAGCTACTCGGGAGGCTGAGGCAGGAGAATGGCGTGAACCCGGGAGGCGGAGCTTGCAGTGAGCCGAGATCCGGCCACTGCACCCCAGCCTGGGCGACAGAGCGAGACTCCGTCTCAACAAAAATAAACAAACAAACAAACAAGTAGAATCATGTAGTATTTGTCCTTTTTTAATTGTCCTTTTCTGACTGGCTTATTTTACTGAGCGTAATATTCTTAAGCATCATTCATGTTGCAGCCTATGTCAGAATTTCCTTCCTTGTTAAGGTTGAATAATATTCCGTTGTATTATATACAAATATACCACATTTTGCTTATCTGCTCATCTCTTGATGGACACTTGAGTTGCTTCTACATTTTACCTAATATGAAAAATGCTACTGTGGATATGGGTGTAAAATATCTCTTCCAGACTCTGCTTTCAGTTCTTTCCGGGAGATATGCAGAAGTAGAATTATTGGATCATAGGGTTTATTCTATTTTTCATTTTTTGAGGAACCACCAAATTCTTTTCCACAGAGGTGTATCATTTTACATTCCCACCAGCAGCGCACGAGAGTTCCAATTTCTCCACATCCATGCCAACACTTGTTGCTTTCTGTTTTGTTTTTAGTAATCATCCTAATGACTGGGGAGGTGATATTTCATTGTAGTTTCGATTTGCATTTCCCTAATGGTTAGTGATACTAGGCATGTTTTTAAATGCTTATTGGCCATTCATGTATCTTCTTTGGGGAAATACCTTTTCAAGTCGTTTACTGATTTTTGAATTATGTTCTTCATTTATTTGTTGCTGAGTTCTAAGAGTTTTCTATATATGCTGGATATTAACTCCTTATCAGATATATGATTTGCAAATATTTTTCTCTTTATATTGCCCCTTCACTCTATTGATTGTATCCTTTGTACAGACATTTTTAATTTTCATGAAGTTCAATTTGTCTTTTTTTTTAACTGTGCTTTTTGTGTCACATCCAAGAAATCATTACCAAATCCCACATTGTGAAGATTTTGCCTTATGTTTTCTTCTAAGAGTTGTATAGTTTTGTCTCTCAGGTTTAGGTCTTCAATCTATTTTGAGTTAATTTATGTACACGGTATTAGATAAGGGTCCAACTTCAGTCATTTGCCTGTGAATATCTGGCTTCCCCAGCATCATTTGTTAAAAAGGTTATTCTTTCCCCCGTTGAATGGTCTTGGCACCATTGTTGAAACTCATCTGAACATACCTTAGAGGGTTTATTTCTCAGTCCTTGATATGGCTTTTCAAAATTTAATCACAACCTATATGCTTAGCTTTATCTCTAGTCACACTGTGTGTGCAGAGACGACTTCTGTCTGTGGGTCTTTGCCCAGATGTTTCTTCTGCTGGAAGAGTCACAAATATCATTTGTTCCCCTTTCTGCTGATGAATGTACAGGTACCCTTCACAACTCAGTGTAATGGCATCTTTCTTTACTAATCCTTATCCACACTCTTTCTATTCCAGACAGAATTTACCACTTCCCACTGATGGCATAATTTGTTCCACCCCATGTTATAGTTTTCTGCATTGTATGTCTCCTTTATGAGTCTAGAAGCTTGTAGGTGGCTTGAATTTCCTTCCACATTAGAACACAGCATCATGCCTAATAGCAGCATTGATATGTTGTTTAAGGAATGGGGGACATTTTCTAATCACATGATTGCTCATTTCAACCATGAAGCAATTTAATTTCAGCTTTAATAGCATTAATTTACATTCTACTTCTGCCAATGAGTAGCCATATAATACTACCCAGCATGCCTTGGAGGAGGGCTACTTTTCTCCTTCAATTTCCACGTTCATGTCAGTTGTGGACACTTAATACATATGTTCAAATATATTATTTCATCCCATGAAAAATCTGTAAGTTCAGCTTTATTGCCTCCATTTTACAGATGACGAAGTTCAGGCTCAAACAAGTTAACTTATTTGCCTTAGGTCACATAACTAACAAGTAGCAGTGCTAGGATTCAAATTTATCTTAACCTGCAGTATAGACTCTTCATTCTACCCCTCAAATCAAATGTTAGCCTTGAGAGTAGCATTTGTCCACATGATGCTTCCATTGCTTTGGGCAATCTTCCTTTGAAACTGCCTCAAAACCAGTTTATGAGCCCCTCCTCCTAAAAAAGGTTATTTCATCATTTTTATAGTCACTATTTTTCCATCAAAAATGGTGGCATTCTATTGCATGCCAAAATCTACATTGTACAGTTAGTTTCAGGCTGTTTACACAATTTAGATACCTCTGTGAAGGAGAAAAATTTTCCACCACAAAGGAATTTAATTCAGGCATTTAAGACATTTAGAAAAGAATACATTCAGATGGGCTGAAAGGCGCAGAGTTTTGAAGAATTTTTTGTTTATTCAGTTGCCTAGTGGTTAGGACATCTAGGTTTTGTCCCTGACTCATCCATTGACTCTGTCAGGTGAAGCAAGTGTAATTTAGTTCTGTGTCTGGAAGAGGAAGATTGTCTTCTATCTTGGCCACAGTGGAATTGCAAGGTTAATGCCTACTATCTTGAGTACAGCATTTAGCAGACTGTGGGTGCTTAATATATGTTAATAATAGTGATAATAATGAATGTTGATAATTAAAGGCATTTTATAATTACTAAATTTTCGATGTGTGTTAAATATAATTAAAGGGAAATGATTTAAATTAATATGCATGCATACAAAAACTAGAGTTAGCCACAGCTTTTATTTTTAGCTTCTCAAGTAACATCATGCATGTGAATCTTATATTAAGAAATTCAATTATAATGGCAGTTTCACTAGGGTCATGTATAGAGAACCCATGCATGGTTCTAGTCTGGAAACTAGAAAGGCAGTTTGAATTGAAAAACATGGGCATGAATAGGAAACTTCAAGGGACTTTTGTGGTTGGAGCTTGACCAAATGAAGTTGTGCATCAGATATCATTATTATGAATTATCTCCATAATACTCCCTGTGAATTCTACTGGGAGTCAGAGGTACTTACTGGAAGCTGGGCACCATCCCAGAAATACAGATAACAAACAAGACTGCCTGGAGGGTCTATAGAAGATATAGGGAGATTAAAGGAAACAGTAATCATAAATAATGACCCAGGAAATTCAGCTTGGAGATTCATTCTTTGAACTCAAATGCTCAGGGTTCTAAAGGTTGTTATTTCTTAAGGTTCTGGTATGGCAGTGGGAGTGTGAACCACGAGATGTGGAAGCCTAGAGTAGTTAAGAACGTGAACTCTAAAAATGACTGCTTGGTTCTAAGCTAGCTTGACCACTGACTGATTTGCTGGTCAATTTCTGTCAAGTGTTTCCCTTCTTTTGGTCTCACTTTTCTCAACTATAAAGTAATGATAATAAAAGTACTTACCTCCCAGGATTATCTTGAGAAATTGATGAGTGATTATTTGTAAAAATTATTAGAACACATGGTAAGTACTATGTATGTGTGTTAAATATATACATATGTTGGATTTGTGCCATGCATAGATGGGTAGAAGGTGTAGGATAAGATAGACTATAGAAGTAAGTCAGAGAGTAATCTGCATTAAAAGCTGAATTTGATCAGCTTTAGCTTTAATTTACAGAAGGCACTTAGCACACAGCTAGCAAAAAATATTGATTCTGAAGTCGAGCATTAAATACATACTGACTCTGTCTTTTGCGTATAGAGACCCTTGCAAGTTCTTTTAGTTTCAAAAAAAAAAAAAAAAAAAAAAAAATTCCTCCAAAGGCAAGTTCTTAAGACAATATTGGAACTACATCAACGAACCCAGCCCTGGCTTTCTTCTCTTGATGTGAAATGTTATCTTCCTTATAATTATTTTGTTTAAGTTGAAAACCTAGAAGGAAACAGGAAAGGACGGATTATTAAGCAACAAGGCAGTTTCAAATGGTTCATACCTGCCATCCATCTCCTGCGGTTTTCTGGAAACTCCCTTCCCTTGTATGCTTCCCTAATTTGCTAGTCCTGCTGCCTTTATCTTGACTTACCTTCCTCACTTGTTTGTGGAGCAGATACCTTCTCATTCATTAAGACAAGGTTAAAATACCACCTCTTTTTTCTATCCCTTTTATGAAACTCTACTTCCAGGCAGAAATGTGGTATCTTTTATGTAATATTTTTAAAGCAATGTACGATAAGACATTTGTGGAGGTCATAATGAAAGTATGTTATTGGAGAAATTAGTATTTAACATAGGGCCAAAATATCAGAGGTCAGACGTGAGTCACAGACAGCACAATGTGGATGCCCTCAGATCACACACTTGTTCCTGGACTGAGGCACGTCCTGCTGTGCCCACAGAGCTACCTGTTCCCTCCTCAGTTCCTGCTCCCCACTCCCACCCAAGCCCAGAAAGAGTGGTTTATACTTCTGTCATGAACAGTAGGACCACTCTCATTTACATTTGCATGTCTCTTTCTTTCCCTTGGAGTGGAAGTGCACTGAGGATGGAGAATGTATTTTCTTTATCTTTGCAGGCCAACACTAGCATGTGGTAGGTATTTAATAACTGATGATGGAATAAATGAAAGAATGCATAAAAGAAGCAATGGATAAGCAAATGAAAAGAAAGAAAAAAATGAATAAATTATCAGAAAAGGTTTTAAAGATAGCATCTAAGCAAAAAATAAAATGTTTTTAAAGGTAATGTGTAGTATATTTTTGTATCTTTTGCAGTGCTCAGTTTTTAAAAATAAACAAGTATATTTTAATTTATTCCGCATGAAATGTATTTATCTATGTCTTATATCTATGTCTGTATAAGAAAATAAAACAGAGCAGATACAGGCCTCTGAGAGTATTGACATCTCTGCATTTTTAATATGCTTCAAACTCCATCCTTCTAAGTCAGCGTCTTTCATTTTAAATATAGTTTCAATGGGGGTAATGGAGGGGGTTTTGCTTGGAAATTACTGTACTATTAATTAATCTATTATTTATATATATATTCAACTTTAGTCTCTGGTCACTGTTTTCTTAGCAATTTGCAAATATGCAATTTAGTTATCTGTGTATATTTGGGATAGTAGTTATAGATACTACCAAAGTAACCATTTACAGCTAAAATTTGGGATATTTATCACCACAAACATTTATCTTTTCTTTGTGTTGCAGACATCATGATCCTTCTAGGTATTTTGAAGTATATAATGTATTAACCCTAATTTGATCATTATACATTGTATACATATATCAAAATATCACATGCACCCCCAAAACATGTATAAGTATGATATACTAATAAAAAATATAACAAATACAAAAAATGAAGTTTTATATTTTTAAAAATAAAGTCAAAATTTGAGTTTTCCTGGATTTCTAAATTTGTTTTGATAAATTAATGAACTAGAAGTTAATCTTTGCAAGGACCAAAGGATGCAGGTAGGAAAATGCGTAGGAGTTTGTTATGATTCAGGGCACAGGAGGCAACCACCCAAATTACCAGCACAATTCCTTTATCTGTGTAAACTCAGCAGTTGATTCCGTAATAATTATAAAACACACACAACTACACTTATTTTGTGCTAGTCATTTTTCTAAGTGCTTTAAATGTATTATTTTATTGAATCCTCTTAACACCCCCATGAGGTGGTCCCACTGATATTTCTGTTAATAAGGAAATGAGGTACATAGAGGTTAAGTAAATGTCAAATTGTTTAGTTGTAAGGCAAATAAGTGGCAGAAATATTTAGGAAATAAAACACGTATCTTGGACAAGGGAATACGATAGGAGATGTCAAGAATAATTTCCACATTTCATGTTGGGGTAGTAAAGCAGGTAGGTATTCTACCCACTGACATATAGAACACAGGATCTGTTTGTGGGTAAAGATACAAGTAGAGATGCTTGGAAATCAAAGAAATGCATATCCAAACCTTGAAGTCATTCATTACTTCGTAAGACCAGTTTCTATAAAGGGAAGTGAGGTAAAAGCTGTTCGGCTATTATTTGAAAAGATACTGGAGGCAAAGCATTGGGAACAACCCTGTAGAACTTATAATCACATTGAGGAGAACATGTACTGGTTAAATTTTATAAGCTAATAACAATTTAATAACTAATTCCAAGTGGCAAAATACAATTTAAAATGGTTCAGTGGAAAAACAAGGGACTTAAAAAAATTTTTTTATTTTTGTTTTTTGAGAATGGCACATGTAATTCATGAGAACACTGAACATCTACATCTTGGGAAGTGAGAGATGCGACTGTGCTTCAGGAAAAACTAGAATCTGAGATCCAAGCAATTGCTTCTGCTTCACTCTTTCATAGCTTTCATCATATTTACCTGTTTACCTGCCCACTGTCTTCCTCCACATCGGGGAAACATGTGTGGCTGCTAAGAACTCTGGTTTTCCCTTCTGCAGAGAGGAACTAATTCCTTCCTAAGCCTTAGGGAAAAAAGTCTAATTGGCCCAGAATGGCCTCTTTGCCCAAGCTATGGCACTTTAAATCTACCATGGCAATGGGGGGTGTAGGGAATGTTCTGCAGACATTTGTTGTATGACGCCAGTGAGAGAAGAGCAGTTCTCACCATGTAGAAGACTGGGCAAACATTCCCAGAAGTGTATACCCAGAGTCAAGGCCAGGTATGAATAATCAGGAAAGGCAGTGAGTGCCGAAAGTACAGGGAAGAACTCAGTGCCATGTGGTCAAGGGGGCTTCAAGGAAAAAGATGGCTTTATGTGGACTTTAAAGGAAGGGTAGACATTTGACAAGCATAAAAAAAGTCAGTGTGCAAATTCACAGCAACAAAGATGTGTAAGTCATGTTGGGCAGAGGAAGACCTTTCTGGGCAGAGTTAAATTTGAAAGCACTGTTTCTCAAAGAATAATCAAAAGACCCCTTCCCTCAGAAACACCGAAGGGGTTTGCAAAAATGCAAATTTGGGGGCTCCAACTCAGTCTGTTGAATACAAATCTGGGAATCTGCATCTTAAATATCCTTTAGCTATTGCAGTCTCCAATGTAATAACAGCATGGAGTGACTTGAGGTTTTGAAGAAAGGCTGGACCTGGCCTTGATAGGGCAAGCTGCTTAGGTGCGGGAAGATGAGGTCAGCCATTTCTACATGGGTGCTTAGAGGGAAGCATGATCTTTATGAATGTATTCAAAGATGCCACAGATACAGTGAAAAGATTACAATGTATTTGACAAATTAATAAACACACTGGAGTTGTGAAAAACAGCTGTAGAATTTTGCATGAAATTGTGAAGCTGTAAAAACAGAAACAAAGTGAGACATTCTGTTGACAACAGCGGGAGTGATAAAACACACACACACAAAAACGTTTTTTGTTTCCATAGAATAATTTCACATGGCCATAAAGATACCCTGACCTAAAATATAATTTAAACCATAAGCACCTATTTTTTATTTCATTCCTTGCTATGCTTTGGTTCTAGTTTGTTTATTACTGTCAAAATTCCTGTGGAAATTTGGTCCCCAGCGTAGCCGTGTTGGGAAGTGGGGCCTAGTGGGTGGTGTTTGAATCCTGGGGGCGGATTCCTCAAGCATGGCTTGGTGCTGTTCTGGTGGTAGTAACTGAGTTCTCTCTCTCCGGTGAGAATAGATTAGTTCCTGCAAGAATGGATTAGTTCCCAAGAGAGTGGGTTGTGAGAAAGCCAGGATGCCCCATGAATTTTCTCTCTCTTTGCATGTTTCTGCTTCTGCTTTAACCTGCCCTACCATGTTATGATGCAGCACAGAAGCCCTTGCCAGAAGCCAGGGCCATGCCCATGAACTTTCTAGCCTGCAGAACCACACACTAAATCAATATTTTAATAAATGACCCAATCTCAGATACTCTGTTATCGGAACACAGAATGGACTAAGCCAGCCCCCATTTATTCATACTTATCATTATTATCAGCCTCATTGAACAGGTAGACAAAACAACGGCAAAAACAACAAAACGTTACCGTCTCTCTAGGAAAAGGAATTACGTCTTATATAGGACGCAGAAAGAATAATTTAGGACGCAGCCCCTCTCGGGTCTGGGAAAGTTAATATATCCCAAGTAACTAACTGACGTTCACCAAACGTAAGAACAGATAAAGTTTCCCCCTGACAGACCCTGTGCATATTTTCTGCTCTCAATTTGGCCGAGGTACTAATCTTAATCTGATTGCGCTGAACAGCACAACACACCCTTTTAGCATTTCTTTGTCTGGCAGGAGCCCTGACATTTGGTCGCGTGGTTAACATCAAACATGAAGAGAAATCGCTTCTGGTAAAACAGTTAAGATAGTGCCTTTTTCCTGAAAGTTAGCAATATTCTCACTCTCATGGAAGGCTGTACTGATGGAGGAACCAATGAAGCAGAAAACTAAACCACAGATGATTCTTGCTGTTTCTACCTGAGTTGAAAATACAATGTGTTCATTAGCAGCAAATGTATACTGTAGTCTGACAACTGGGAGACCTGCCTTCCGGTGCAAGCTTAGAGACTGAATTGTGTGGTCTTGGAGAAGTTACTTAACTTACCAGGGACAGTTTCTTCATCTGTAAAATGAGAAAGATGGTATAGTTAAAATGGGAGCTCTCGTGTAGAAACTGATAGGAATATAAATTGGTGCAGCACATTTGGAAATCAGTGATCTTAATTCTCAGTCTGTGCATTTGTAATGAGGAAACATGTTTTTTTCTGCTTTTTTTCATTTTGACGGTTTTTCTTATTCTAAATCATCTAAATAACTGATGACTTAAATCATCATTTAAATCATCAAGTTATTTAAATCATCATCTAAGTAACTTTTATTTTCAGTTTTTCCTCATTTCGTTCAAGTGGCCAAAAATACCCTGGATGAGTTGAAACTGACTTGGAGATAGCTTCCCCTGAATCCCATGCAGTGAGTGAGGGGAAGGAAGGTTGTGCACCTGAACAAAACTGGGGGATCTAATGGAAAGGGAAGTAAGATGAAATTATCGCAGTAGAAACTAACACTCTATTTTTTGGTCACCAAATATTTCTTTGAATCCTGCATCCACTTTTACTAGGCTTTTTTTTTTTTTTTTTTTTTTTTTTTTTTTGGTTTATAGGCATTGGAAATATTTTCCCCAGTCCATAACTGGTTTTTGTTTTTCAGAGAAAAGGAATAACACTCAGACTGGAGTGCAGTGTCACTCTGTCACTCAGACTGGAGTGCAATGCTGCAGCCCTAGCTCGCTATAACAAACTCATACTCCTGGGTCCAAGCAGTCCTGTGTCAGCTCCTCAGTAGCTAAGACTGCAGGAGCATGCCACCATACCTGGCTAATCAAAAAAATTTTTTTGTAGAGATAGAGGTTTCACTGGGTTGCATAGGCTGGCCTCAAACTCCTGGCCTCAAACCATCCTCTTGTCTTGGCCTTCCAAAGCTCTGGGATTTCAGATGTGAGCCACAATACCCAGCCTATAATTGTCTGTTTAATTTTAATTTGTGTTATAGATAAATTTTAAATTTCAGTGTTTATGCTTATCAATTTTCTTTTATTATTATAGTGTATATGTTTAAAGAAAATTTCTAAAATGAATTACAATGTTTTCCAATTTTTTTAAGTTGGAATTTAAGCCTTTAATTTACCTATAAATTTTTAAAGTGGTATGAGCGTGGATCTATTTTTATTTTAATATTTGGCATGAAAAATCAATTATTTCAGTGCCATTGAAAATAACTAATAAATTTTGTTTCTGAAATGCTATTTCTGTGTTTATTTAGATGATGATATTTCTTCTTTTTTCACTGAAAGCAGTGTAATTCCATGAATACATTTTCTAATACACAACCTTCCTTTCATTTCTATGGCCATTTATCAAACACCTTTGGCCATGATGCATTCTGTTTTCTATATTGTTGAATTCAGTTTGTAAATATTTCACTTGTAACATTATCATCCACATAACTGAGATAGTTCTGTACTTTTATTTCTTGCATTGTCCCTGTTTAGTTAAAGAATTAAGGTTCATGCTTTACATGCCCTACATAAGCTTCACAAAATGAGTAGGGAGACTTGATTGGGTTTTCTCCCATTCTCTGAAGCAATTTATGTTTAGCATTGGGATTGTATTTTCTATGAACTCACCTGTTCAGTCTGGGACTGTAAGTATGTGTTGTTTCTTTGGGGGTGGGGCAAGGTATAGGAGAAGATGACTTACTCAGATTTTCTGTTTTGTCTAGATGAATTTTTGTGGGTTGCCAATTTTTAAAATGTCCAGAAATTTGTTTATAATATTTTCAAATGCATTGTCATAATCAAGATTTTAAAGTAATCTCTGCTTTATGTGTAGTTATGTTCTCCACCTAACCCCAATGTTGTTAATTTGTACATATTCTGTTTTTAATTTTTTTCTCTTTGATTAATCTTAGTAGAGATTTGTCTGTATTATTAATTTTAAAAAGTTGTTTTTAAGGAAACAGCTTTTGATTTAGTTAATTCCCTCTATTCTCTCATTCTTTTCCAGTTTATTAACTTTTGCTTTTATTTCCTTTATTCTATTTTAGTTTTAAGTAGACTAAGAATAGAGAAAGAATGAAGTTAATATTTTTTGCTTTTTCTTAACTCATTTATTTTTATTTTCGTGTTGTACATGAATGCACTTAAATATGTTTGTTTCTAATCAAAGTACAGTTACTACTGTAGTTGCGTCTGCTAATTTTCGATGCACAATATTTTCATTTGCCTTTCATTTCTAAATGCTTTGATTTCTATTGTGACTTACCCTTTACTGTATGAATTATTTAGTAGTGTATTTTAAAGTTTTTGAACATCCAAGTCTGTACCCATTGCTGATTTAATTGCATTGTATACAGATCAAGAGATTCATATAATGCTGATTTCTTGAAATTTGTGGTGATATTTTGTAATCTAGTATATGATTAATTTTTGTAAACATTCAATGTGTAATTAAAATGAAAGCATATCTCCTACTTCTTGCTATATTTACCTGAAGCTTGTTCATTTTGTTCTTCAAATATTCGATATACCTACCTTTTTTTTTTCTTTTACTCTATCTGCCAGTTTCTAATAGAAATGTACTAAAATTTCCTAGTGTTACTATAGATTTGTCAAATTCTACTTTTAATTTTCTGAGGTTTTGTCTTAAGTGTGCTGAGGCTGTTTTTAGTTGTCTACAGTTCTCTGTCCATATTAGTAATTTTTCATTAAACTCTATTTTGCCTGATACATTTGCAACCACTTGTTTGTTTTGGTCAGATTTTTTCTGGTGCATTTTTCTACCCCTTTATTTTAAACTTCTCGGTGTGGTTTTATCATAGGCATGTCTGTTATAAGGGGCATATAGATAGACTGTATTTAAAAATCCAGTCTGATAATCTGTGTATTTAAATAGATTAGTCTAATCTGTTTAAATTTATTGTAATTACTGATCTGTTTGGTTTTATTTCTGGCTACCATTGAAGTGACAGGTTTTCCCCACCTTTTTTCTGTTTGTTTCAAATCTATAAATGTTACTTGTATTCTTTGCTCATTACTCATCAATTTTAGCATATATATATTTTATTTCATGACACAGAGATTTGAAATAGATTATAATTACTGTGATACAACAGGCAGAATTGACGGACACAACTCTGTGGTCTTACCCTGGGTGGTCTGAAAAATAAGCTAGGACCAGAGCCCTCACCCTTCACCCTAAGTGGAAGGAGCTGCACTTGAACTCAACTTCAAGGGACCAGTGGCTCCCTGGCACCAGCAGCAGGCAGCAAATTCCCACCATCCCAAAGATTTCCAGATGTAAGGCAGCTGGCTTTTGTAGAGCACCTCAGTAAAGAGCTAATATCTACACTCTACACTGCCTTATGCCAAGATTCTTGTGTAATTCCCCACTGTCAAGGTTACTCTTATGCTCGTCCTATGAAAAGTAAGAGAAACAGTTTGTGTGGGCTATGTCCTGTAATACCCCACCTATGGCGTGTTCAGCAGAACACCCTGCGCCCCGCTCAGCCTTCCTTGGGGTCACTAGAAGGATCAAGGAACCTCTACTTTCTCTTCTTCCTGCCTCCTGGCTTAAATTTCTCTAAGCCTGTTCCTTAACCCATTTGCTATGTGGTTGTGAAATCATCCTCAACCCTGTAGCTTAGTGAGTGGTCTACAAAAGGACCTGACTCGCAAGACAGAAACTATGACATACAACCCCTAAAACTTAAATATGTATCTAAAAAAAAAGTATTTTTAATATTATAAATATAACACTGTCATGCCCCAGGAAATTAGCAGTTTTTAATATCATCTAATACTTAATCCACATTAGAATTTCCCCAGTTGTTCTCCAACTGTTGTTTTAAATCAGGATTTAATCTAAGACTACACATTGCATCTAGTTGCTATGTCTTTTATATCTCTGTAATCTTTGTTCATGACATTGACTTTCAGAAAACCAACCAGTTGTCTTTGAGCAGGTCATTTTGCCTGAATGTAATTGCTTCCTTGTAAAGTTGTTTGAATTGTTCCTCTTGTCCTTGTAGGTTCTGTTAGCTGAAAGTCGTACCTAAAGGCTTGCTTAAATGTAAGTTAAACATTTTAGCAATATTGTATCATAGGCAATATACAGTAATACTTCTTAGGCATAAGATCAAAAGATACATAATAAGTTTTGTTTTTCACCGTTAGTAACCTAAATTTGATTATTGGATTAAGGTGGTGACAAACTCATCCATCCATTGCAAACATGAGTATGTTCTACTTGAAACAACAAATAATTGTTTGTGAACTAACTTTGTCACTATGTCCAGTTACTGTCATTATATTTTATAACTAACAATTTTATGCTGAAATAATAATTTCATTAAGCTATACAGTGTAACAGTTTTTAACTATTTCATTTCTTCTACATTTGCTAGTACTCTTTTATAATGTAGAGCTTTCCACAGCTTTCTATAAGTGGGGCTATTTGATAACCTGGAAATAAAGTGTATACTGTTAAAGTAAAAAAAAAAAAAACCACTTATTTTGGGGTTTTAAATGTCCAGTTTTCAAAGTAAATTTGTTTCATAGAAGTGTCACATGATGACAGAAGATTTTTCTTTGACTTCTTTCTTGAGTATCACTATGAACTCAGCCTTTCATAAATGCAGTGTGTTCAAATCACCTGTGATCTTTTTTTCTGATGTCTCAGCTTTGGTGAGTAGAAGACCCTTCAGACTAGCTTCTGGGTTCTTGACATGATTATATTAATTCTTAAAAGTTTCCTTCCTTTATGGAACAGCAAGATTTCCCAAGATCACTATATACCTTCCTTGCCCCACGCTTGCCACCAGTCTTCTCACAAAAGATCTGTGGAGAATGGTCCCAGAAACCAAACTCCGGTCCTAGGTGTGCACCTTGTTCCTGAGAACAAATTACTTTTATATCATGTTCTGGCCAGACTTAGGGAAAATACACACTTAAAATCCAGAGTTGAAATCAATGTCTATAATTCAGTTTTATCATTGAGTTTAATTTCTTTGATTTTCTAATTGCTTCTCTTTCACCTTGAGAGTCTTGAGTGCTATTAACTTTAATGTTAGTATGGATTTGATTTATTCTACAATGTAAATGTTTTTAAATAACAACACTGCTTTTAGTACAGACAACAAAAGATGTACTATCAAAGCATTAACATCTAAAGTCATTTGAAATAAAAATCTTCTCACTTTGTAGTGTATCATAAATGTGTGTATATACAGAGATACACATGTAGTAATTTTTAAAATAAAGTATTGTTATCCAGAATTTCTGTCTTCCTAAACATAACTGCCACTTTTACACACTCTCTCTACTTGTTGGTACTCTCACATTGCTCTCTGTGATTCAAATTTATCTTAAAAAAAAAATGCAAAACATTGGTCATTAACATATTAAACAGATTTAGCCACTTGTTTGAGCAATTTTTGTGCTTGTGTGACTCATGTTTTCCATGAATTCTTTTTTTATAAATGCTAAAGTACTTCCTTGATTATATCCATGGGCCAGAATATGTAAAAAATCAACTACTTGAATTTCTAAAGATTCCTTTTATTTGCCCTAATTCTTGGATATTAGCTTAACTGGATATAAAATTCTAGGTTGCCAGCTACTTTTCTATAAAGCATTAAAGATATTATTTAATACCTGCAGCACCTATTGTTGTTGATAAAAGTCTTATTGTCATCCCTTGATGGGTGATACGTGTTTTATCGTCTTCTTTTTTTTTTTTTTTTTTTTTATGTTTTTCACTTTCAATATGTTTTCTTTGTTTGGCACTTGCAGTATAATTGTAAGCTAAAAACTCTTGGCTTCCTTCTGTTATGAAAATTTACCCACTATTATCTCAGATATGGTGATTCTTTGCCATTTTCTCCGTTTTCTTCTTCTGGCATTCTTTTTAGACATTCACTGGGACCTCTTACCTATTCTTCCAGAGCCCAGCAAGTCTATGGCTTGGGCCCCACTCACTACTTCATGCTTTTATTCACTTTTCAGGTCCACTATGATGTTTACCTTTTTGTTGAGTGAAGCTTGTCTTTTCAGGTTTCTTCTTTCTTTTATAGTTTAACTCTTTTTTTCTGTATCTTTTAGCAGAGGTTGCATTAAATTCTGACTGTTCTGCTACCTCTTTCCTAGAAGTCACCAATGATTTTTTTTGTTATTGAAAAATGTGAAAGAAATTTTCAATTTCTCCTTTATTGTAGAATGAATACTTTATATTTGTACTATAAAGCAGTCTTCTTAGTTGTATAGGACATCCATATATTTTTCCTCTTTATTGAAATTTTAGCCATAAATTATGGGTTCTTATTTGTATTTTGTATTTCTTCTTATAAACATATGTAGTCTCATATACTAATAAACATCACACTTTTAATTAATTCATCTTGTTATAAAGACATAAGATACAGTTTGAGGATGGTATTTCTGTCATTAATAAATCATAGGCATTAAATAATATGATCAAAAATTCCACATTAAAAGCCTGCTTACATTCTTATAAACTTGTATTTGGACTTCGTAATTAAAGTAATTCAGGCTCCTTTTATATTTTATTTATTTTACTTATTTTTGAGACAGAGTTTCACTCTTGTCCCCCAGGCTGGAGTCAGTGCAATGGCGCAATCTCGGCTCACTGCAACTTCTGCCTCTTGGGTTCAAGCAATTCTCCTGCCTCAGCCTCCCAAGTAGCTGGGATTACAGGCATGCACCACCACGCCTGGCTAATTTTTGTATTTGGTAGAGATTGGGTTTCACCATGTTGGCCAGGCTAGTCTCAAACTCCTGACCTTGGGTGATCTACCCACCTTGGCCTCCCCAAAGTGCTAAGATTACAGGCATGAGCCACCGCACCCAGTCCAGGCTACTTATTAAAGTATAGGAGGAGATAATTAAATTTTGTTTCATATCGATGGTTCACAACTATGGTACAGTATAATCTGGATATTTTAAGGTCTAAATAGCATTTTCTTTGTAAAACTTATTTTAAATAGAAATTTAGACATAATGATGAGGAAAATAATATCTTTCTCTGTAACTGCATTCATTTACTGTTTAAAAAATCATTCATACTACTTGCTATGGCCATACTTCTTAGTTTAGTTATACTAATTCTACTTAGTAAAAGCGACGATACCAACTTTTAAAAAAACAACATGCAATGAGATAGATTAGAATTAAAATTTTGTGTATGAGTGTCAAACCATTAGTTCCTTAAGGATAGAAATGTCCTGTTTTTCTTTGATTTGCTCAGTATATGGTATATAGTAACTGCAGAAATTAAATTTCAGAGGGATTAAGTGATTTTCCTAAGTCCTGACTATCTTCATAAATTTTAATATATATCTTTTAAACATTTAAACTGTATCCATGAAATTTAATACAAACATTATTAACAAAAAGCCAGTTAGTTGAAAATAAAGAACTAAGATTTTGTTTTTCTGGTTACTATTCCAATTACCTTTCTATTACCCCAGAGCTGAATAAATGGTGATTGGTGTGAATTAAAGTGGGCCACTTAAAAAAATGTAAATGTAAAATAAAGCTATTTTATTCTCCTCCTGTGTAAACAGCAGTTTTCCTGTATCAGAATGTGTTTTAAAAATCACCATCCTTTTGCTTAAAGTTGTGTTATTCTATATAAAGAAGATTGGTTCTGGTGGTGCCCTGCTGTGGTGAATTTTGAAAAGATGTCAAAAAACTTGTCTTATTTGCTTTGAAGTAAGAAACCAAGATAAAACTGAAATAAAATTAAAAGGATCTTAGACAACATTTCATCTCATGCTATTTTTTCGGGGGAAAAAAGTCCAAATGTATATAGTAACCTTGGAAGTAAGTCTGTAGACATTATCAAATCAATCTAAATTGAGTTAGTGTATATGTGGCAGGCAGAAACTGGTAGAAATTAGTTTATCTTCCCCAGACTCTTTCTGTTTTCTTTGTACAAAGTAGGATAAACTCGTTTTTAGACCTGATTAGGTTTCTTTGTTGCTTTTTCCCCTCTTTCCCTAAAAGGGCAAGGATTGTCCATATTTTGTTCAATTCACACCAGGCATTAGAACAGGAAACCATTAAAAAGCCCTAGGCACATGTATGACATCTGTAGCTATTATTGGAAAGATATGTTGAATATAAAACCTGAAACATTTCCACATAAGGAATATAAACAATGATCCCCAATGTTTTGTAGTTTCACTGGTTATAAATAACAGATTGAAGCTATAGGGCTGATTCTTGTGATATACATACAAGTGAGCAACCTAGCCCACACATAGTCCTCTTTATCTTATTAACAGGATCGCTATAAAATGCACTTCAGTCCCATTAGACAAATGGTAAAGCTGTTGTATGACTAATCTTAGTGGACATTTTAAAAGCTTATTTTAAATATCCATTGCTGCTTTTATTTCAATGTGTGTTTTTGTAGTTGGATCCATTTATTCCTAGAGCTTCTCATTTATAAGTTCAGATTGTATTGAGAATATTTGTGTCAAAATGCTTGATTTATACAGTACTTTCTGAAATAATTTTGCTAATCTTCAAATTGTTTGAATAAAAACAAAGACTTAATTACAAAAAAATTTGAAAAGACTCTTTTGTCATTAACTTTTATGCTAAGAATTATATATCTTATGTAATATATTTGCATATGTTAATGATTTTTCCACTCATTTGAACTTTTAAAAGTTGCTAATTTATAAAGGAGTCATCTAATTCTACCTTGATGGATTTGAAAGGAGAACTTAATAGTAGTTTATGGGACGACTTCAGAAAAACTATCATATGTCATCTATTGCCTGTTGCATTCAGAATGAACAACTTATCCTCATGGAGAATGATACTACTGACTTAGTTGCTCTGCCCTCTATGTCATGCTTAGTGAAAAATGCTGTGATCAGGTGAGCTTTTAGTAATCATGACTGTCTGATGTATCAAAGAGATTTATTAAAACTCAGAAGCAGCTGTGGCATAGTAGAATGTTCTCAGTCATTGTGCATCACAAAATCTACAAATGTTGAGAGTATGACTTTTCTTTAATCTGTAAATGGCAGCACCCAATGACCCAGATTCCCCTTCTGTTTGATGTGTGCTCAAAAGAAAACAAAAAACAAGCTGCCAGCTTTCCAACTTAATCCTTAACAATAACAATCTTCCAAGACTCCATATTTTCCTAGATCATTTAGACAAATGTTATTCTACATCAAAATATAATTAAATGATCCAATGTCAGTTTAAATGGCATTGTTGGTGTATTGTTTCCAAATAATTGTGATTTGTGGCGCTGCTGACTGCTTTTATAATTGTTAAGTGTTCTGTAGCTCACTGAATATTGTTAACTTTGTTGTACTGCCCAAAGGCAAAAATTGTCATGGGTACAATTTTATAAATCAAACTCATTAATAAATAATATTGTTATTATGACTGGAATAAAGAGAACCATATAGGATGACTTTTTATAAACATTACTACTTACAATTTGAAATGGTTTTAAATGGAGGATTGTATATAATGTATTGTAATGAGACCATCCCTTCCAGACTTATAGGTATTTCACACCAAATTTCACAGTGAAGAAATGTTCAAGAGCTTCCAGAAAGTTAGACAATGAGTTTTTATCTTATAATGTTTTCTTCCTTAAATTTAGAAGTTTTGTACTAGTAAACTTTGGTACTTACTTATAGATTTCATTGCTCATGGTGAAGATATTAATTATTGGATACAATGATTAAATGCTTCTGTATGAAAATTATGTTTACAGTTAATATATAGAAAGTACAACTTAACTCAGTAACATTTTAATTCACCCTCAAAAAAGAAAAGGAAAATCGAAGATCATATATTAAGAAAGATTTATATATCTATGAGAGTTTAAAATTCAACTTATCTCCAAGAAGACAAGAAACTTTACCTCTTTTTTAGGTTGCAAAATTATTTCTATACTTACTATTTCTTCATAAGAAATAGTTTAAAACATGTTGACCATAGCTGCCTTACCTTTATAAGAATTTTTAGTAGACATTTTTTTCTGATATAATCATGAAAATATCCAAGACACTCCAAAAGAAACATTTTTCTTGACCTCTATGGTTAAACTTTTTTCATAAACACATACTTTTGCTTTGTATTGTACCATTCAAAGTAGGAATCAAATTTTAAACATGGTAATGTTCAAACTTATGGAACTAATATTCGTCAAAAATAAATATTGGTAAAATATCCCACGACAAAAATGAACCACTGCTTGTAGTTATTTAAAGCTATGAAATTATATATTTTATTATATGAAAAATTACAGGCCGGGCACGGTGGCTCAAACCTGTAATCTCAGCACTTTGGGAGGCCGAGACGGGCGGATCACGAGGTCAGGAGATCGAGACCATCCTGGCTAACACAGTGAAACCCCGTCTCTACTAAAAAATACAAAAAACTAGCCAGGCAAGGTGGCAGGCGCCTGTAGTCCCAGCTACTCGGGAGGCTGAGGCAGGAGAATGGCGTAAACCCGGGAGGCGGAGCTTGCAGTGAGCTGAGATCCCGCCACTGCACTCCAGCCTGGGCGACAGAGCGAGACTCCATCTCAAAAAAAAAAAAAAAAAAGAAAAGAAAAATTACAACTACTTTATAATTAACAGTGAAGATCATAGTAATTAAATTTGTACAATATCCTGTGTCTTATAAGAAATTTCTTTTCTTTAAACTTTCAGTTTTACCTAACTTCATGATGCTGAATGGTTCTGTTTGTAATTGCTTTGTAAAGTTCTGAAGTGCAGGTTTAAAGCTGTCTGGTTAACTATAGTCTCAACTGGCTAATTCTTACATAGCTAGATTGATGCAGCTTAAGAAAACAAAGTCAATCAAAAGTATTGGTCACCAATGCTTCAAACAATCTCATTAATTGGCTGGTGACTTTAAGGATGTCTAAAACTTCTGGTTAATAAATTGTCTCTTGTTATGCCAATTACCCTTTCCACAGTTAGGATCACATCCTAGGAGACTGCAGATTGAGTTCCATATCATTTCAATAAATGTTATTTTAAATGTTAACATACTTCAGATTTAATATATATAGTTTAGGGCTTCTCAAAATTTGTTCCACAGATTTCTAGCTCTCTAGATTGGGGATTCTCAGCCCCCAGCCATGGGCTGGTACTGGTCCATGGCCTGTTAGGAGCCAGGCTGCATAGCAGAAGGTGAGCAGTGGGCAAGAAAGCACTGCCTGTGCCCAGGCTCCTGTCAGATCAGTGGCAGCATTAGGTTCTCATAGCAGTGTGGATCCTGTTGTGAACTGTGGATCTAGGTTGCATGCTCCTTATGAGAATCTAACTAATGTCTGATGATCTGAGGTGGAACAGATTCATCCCAAAACCATTACCCCCTTTCCCCCGCCCCCTTCTGTGAAACCTGTCCTTGGTGCTAAAAAGGTTGGGGACTGCTACTCTAGATAATCTCAGTTTAAATAAGATCTGGAAGTGCTACATACTGTATTGTCTCCATGGAGTTCACAGTATAGCAAGTTAAATATTCTGAGTAAACTACTATTTCGTAAATTCATTTGACAACAAGATCATTTTGGAAGCACCATCCACTAACATCCCATAGAAGACATTGTGAGGAATACTGCGTCACAACTCATTAATTAGCAACAAAGCTACCCTTAAATCTGGTCCACCAATCACACATCATTTGCTTCATTATCTTTGTGTGTGTGTGTGTGTGTGTGTGTGTGTGTGTGTGTGTGTGTGTGTGTATAAAATCTAGATTTAGATTGGCAGGTGAGTAGAGAGGGAGGGAGGAGTATTGTCATTTCTAAGAAATGTCAAAAATCCTGGTGCTTGAAAAGGCCTGAAAGATCAGGGACTTGGCTTCCTTTAGAGCCTTGAACAAATCACAGAACTTTGCTTAGTTTTATTTTGCTTTTGTCAGTTTTATTTATCAGTTGACAGTGTCAGACAACTTCCCTTTGAGTTATCAAGTTTCATGACTCAAGGCTAATTTTCTGTTTCTTTTCTTTTCCATTTTTAAGAACTTGGGTCTAGAATAAAAGATAAGTAACAATTCAGTCATACCCTTTTGCAGGGTACTCTCAGCATTTTGCTGGCTGTTTCTCTTGATGCATGCATGTTTGACTTTAGAGGCAGCCCATGAAGATCATTCATTCTCTAGCTCTGTGAGTGATCTCCGTTACTTGAAGAAGCCAAAAATGCAGAGCCTTCTGCACACCCCCTAAATCTTGTTTATAATGAAATATTCTATGATTCCAAGGAAATCTAAACCAATGCAATGATTGCTTAGAGAACAGGTGAGAGAGATGACTGAGAGATAACAGAATAGTTTTGGATATACTTGGGGATTTTTGATTATAGAAAGCATGAGCATTAAGAAATAACACTTATTTAAAAGAGACTGTTCAGTTGAATACCTGTGTTGCTACTGATCACTTCGTAGCTCCTTATTTTCCTATTTAAACAATAAAAGACAGTTGGCCATAGAAATTTTTGTGTTGAGGTGGGGAAGTTTATAAAGGAATAGAACCCGTGATCATTTCCATGTCTCTTTTAATGGAAAGTAGTTATTTGCATTTGTCCCAAATTAAACTTACCTAATTATTAAAATGCTGCCCTTTGATTTTTAACTTAATAATTATGAATAACTTCATTGTGATTTTAATCCCAGAGAGTCAGTTTATGTCTGTATAACATGCATGGCTTTCCAAAAAGGTGATTTATGTAATTAAGAGTGAGGTATAGTTTATTTATGATCCAAAAAGGTGATTTATGTAATTAAGAGTGAGGTATAGTTTATTTATGAAAAGGTGCTTTTGCATGGTTAAATGTTTAACCTGAACTAATTAGGAGCCTTGAGAATTTTAGTTGGCAAGTTAAGGCATTCAAAACTCTGAATGAGTATTTATAATTTAGCTTTGTTTCTTTTATTAGATGTGACAGAGCAATTTAGTATTGTAGGTTCACTCAATGGCTATTGTGGCATCATTCTTCATAATTTTTATTAATTGTATGGTTTTCCTTTTATGTTTTCACGTGGGAGTATTTCTTTTCTAAAGATAGAGCAAAGATCCACTTTTTTTCCTGAGTAATTCTGTCTCTTTACTTAAAGAATGCTGCTTAATCCATTATGGTTCACATAAGTATTCTATCAAGATAGAAATTTAAAGTAAATGTGACTTCATTAATTTAAACTTGCAGTATTTTGCTTAAATTCACATTATTTTTTTAATCCATGGAGTAAGTGTGGTGATTGTAAAACATGTTAATAAAATATTTGACACCGTTTCAGTGAAGAGCTGGGGTCTAATGTCCTCTCTTCTTGAATCTGGACTGGCCCAGTGACTTAACTGAAAATCATAGCATGTGACAGACTTTGTGTGACTTCTGAGACTAGTTTAGGAACAGCTACATATGTAGCTTCCATCTGATTCCCTTGGGCATTCACTCTGGGACAAGCCAGCTGCCATGTGAGAAATTCCATTTATCTGAGTCCACTTTGCTAGAAAGGCCATGTGTAGACAATCTAGTTGGCAGCCATGGCAGGTCTCCCAGCTTGCAACTCGCATCAATGGCCAGCCACGTAAGTGAGCCATCATGGATGCCCAGACCTGTGGAGCCTTAGTGGCAGCCTGACTCTACATCTGATTGCAGCCTCGTGAGAGAGCCCAAGCGAGGGCTGCCCAGCTTAGCCTTTCCTGACTCCTTCACCCACAAACTCTATGAGATGTAAATATGTAAACCAGAATACATATTGCTTTATACCACTGAGTTGCCTGATGATTTGCTATGCAGCAATAAGTACCAGAATAAGTAGATTTAATACATTGCATAGATCTGTTCTTACATGATGTGTTTTAAAAGATAACCATGATTTAAATAAATTACTTTATCTCAAAAAGCTAATCCAATTTTATTATTACCTTGTGTCTTAGTCTGTTTGTGCTGCTATTCATAGCAAAATACCCGAGACTAGGTAATTTATAAAGAACAGAAATTCGTTTCTCACATTGCTAGAGGCAGGAAGTCTAAGATCAAGGCACCAGCAGGTTTGGTGTCTGGTAAGGGATTCTCTGTGTTTTCAATATGGCACCCTGTTGTCGTATCCTTACATGACAGAAGACAGAAGGGCAAAAAGAGCAAAAGGGACAAAAAAGACTTAGCCAGTTCCCTCCAGCCCTTTTATAAGGCATTAATCCATTCATGAGGGCCGGTCACTCGTGACCTAATCACCTCCCAAAGGCCACACTTCTTAATACTGTTGCATTGGGGATTCAGTTTCATCGTGAATTTTGGAGGGCACACAAATCTTGAGGGGGATCATAGCACCTTCTGAGAACAAGTTTTAGAAATTAGTAATATATTATTCTCACTATACATAAATAATGTGTGCTGATAATATAAACCATAAATTTATATCTTAACCAAAAATCATTTAATAAAATTATGCTAACATAAAAATTAATGTGCTAAAGAGTTTAATTCTCCATGAATTATAAAATCACAGGCAGATACCATATAGCTTATATTTATTTAAAGATTCTAAGAGGTTTTCTGTACTCATACTTTACTACCCAGAAATCAACCATTTTCCAGTAAGTTCAACGTGGTGAGCTATGATCAATAGAATTAGAACTTTTCAGGTTCTTGCTTGGAGCCTTTTATCTGTGTACATTTAAACTAGTATTTTTTATTATAGAAATAATATATCCACATGCTCAAACCTCAAATCATAAAAATGTAAAATGAGCACTCAGCCTTCCTGGCTTCTATTTTGTTTTAGTCCCACAGGCAAACCCTTATCACAGTTGCTGTTTTTACATTTTTAAGGTGGCTATGATAAAACTTCAAATTAAATTTTACATGTATTCCCCTTTCTCTTGATTTGTCAACTTCATAGAATATCTACTTTTGATTACCTGCTATTGTAGGTGAGTAATTTCTTACATTTAGGTTACCTCCTATCTCCCTTTCTGCTGCTGTGCTTCTGGTTGTGTGTAATTTTCAGGTTAATGATTATCTTCAGATTAATTATTGCCTTTATAGTTTTAAATAATATACTTAAACATCTATTTCTTGATTTGCCCACCCTAGCCAATATTTCTTACTCCTTGAAATGAAAAGGGAAAAAATAAGAATACTTTTCCTTGTATTAACTTTTCCTTGATTCATCACTATGTTTGTATAAATCCATTGTTACTTTTATCTAAAAATCTGTTTTATTCTACTGTTGATGAATATTTCAATTATCCACTTTAGGATTATTAAGAATGCTGCTGTGAGCATCTTGCACTGTCTTTGGTGCACAGATGTACTTGTGTTGCTAAGTCTGTACACTGTGAGTTAAAGGCTGTGTGTATAATACCAGTTTTCAAAGAGCTATACTAAATGATACTCACATCAGCAGTATGAGACAGTAGGAATTCCGTATTCTTAACAACAGTTGGTACTGTTTTTGTCTTTTTCATTTTAGCTATTTTGATGGGTACGTTATGGTATAAAATTATGTTTAATTTTTATTTCCTTGAGGATTAAGGAGGTTGAGCACCTCTTGATATGTTTATTGGCCATATGTTTATTTTATGAAGTACTTATATAGATAGGTCTCTTACCCATAATTCTATTGGATTTTCTCCATCTCCCTCCTCTCTCTCATCACTTTGTAGATTTTCTTTATATATTCTCTGTAACAACCCTTTTATCAAAAACAAGGGTTGCAGGTATCTGCTTGTGCCTTGCTCTTTTCACTCTCTATTTGGTATCCTGGGTGAATAGTTGTTTTAAGCTAGTTCAATCTATCAGTCTTTTCCTTTATGGATGGTGTTTTTTATATTCTGTTAATGTATCTTTCCCTATTCTCAAATCATAAACATGTTCTTTCCTATTTTTGTGAAGTTGTATTATTTTTGTCATGTATTTTAAAATCTGTAATCTACCTGAAGTTTATTTTTTTCTGTGATATAATCTAGAGGTATATTTGTATTTTTAAAATATATTTATACATAGTTCACTCAGCACCATTTATCCATTTATTTTTTTCTGGAGAAAATATAGGTTTACTTATTACTTTCTAGTCTCTATGCCATTGTCCTTTTTTGCTATGATGCTAACACCTATATTATTATACTGTTAAATAGAAATGGTGACAACAGATACTGATATGATCCTCTCAATATCTGTAGAACACATTTAGATTTTTGCCATTAAATATGATATTAGTTCTAAGTTTTTTAATAGAGTCCCTGTGTTAGGTTGAAGAAGGTTCCTTCTATTCCTAGTAGGCTGAGGTTTTTAATCATAAAAAGTGTTAAATTTTGTCAAATGTTATTTCTACATCTGTTTCTTTTGTCTGATAATGTGGTAAATTACATTGATGGATTTTTGAATGTTAAATCAAGTTTGCATTCCTGCTGAAAATCCATTTAATTAAGATAATATTATCTTTTGTATATATTGCTGTGTTTAATTTACTAATAGTTGATTAAATATTTTTGCCTCTCTATTTATGAGGGTTACTGGTCCCTGGCTTTCTTTTTTGAGTAATGTGTTTATACGGCCTAGGTTTCATGGTAATGCTAGTTTATATAATGTGTCGGGAAGTGTTCTCTTCTTTATTATTTCTGAAAGAATTTTTGTAGGATTAGTTGTATCTTTCTCAACTGTTTGAGATGTAGTAATCTGGGCCTGGAGTTATCTTTATTTCAAGGTTTATAAATATATATTCAATTTCTTCATTTGATATAGAGCCCTTTAAGTTCCATCTTTCTTATTGGATCATTACTGATAACTGGGTCATTCAAAAAATATGTCAGTTTCATATAAATTGTCATATATTGGCATAAATAATATAGTTCTTTTGTTTTTCTATTATTGTCTGTGGAATCTGCAGTGGTGTTCCCTTTTTCATTCTTGACATTGATACAGTAGTCCCCTTTTACCCACAGGAAATACATTCCAAGATCCCCTGTAGATGCCTGAAAACACAGACAGGACTGAACTTTATAGTGTACACACACACCTGTGATAAAGCATAATTTATAAATTACGCACAGTAAGATTAACAGCACTAATAATAGAACAATTATAGCAATGTGCTGTGATAAAAGTTATGGAAATGTGTGTTTGCTTTCATGCTTGTGTGTACTTTCTCTGTCTCTCTCTAAATATCTTCTTGTGCTGTACTCACCTATTTTCAAACTTGGAAAACTGATAATGCAGAAAGCAAAACTGCAGATAAGAAGAACTGCTGTAATTTATATCTTCTTTCTCATTCTATCTAGATGTTTGTTAATTTTCTTCATCTTTTCCAAAAAAACTCAGCTTTTGATTTCATTAATTTTGTTTCCTGTTACATGTCCATGTTTTATTTTATTGGTTTCCATTCTTATTTATACTGTTTTCTTCTGCTTAATTGTTCTTTAGTTTTTTCAAGTGGAAGCTTAGGTAATTTATTTTAGAGGAGATTAATGTAAATATCTTCAGACCAATAAATTTGAAACCTTTGTTTTAATGGGCAACATATTACTAACTAAGGCTCTATCGCGAAAACTTGAAGGCCTAAATTAGAAGCATAATCTTAAGGGAAATTACACCAAAATTTGTTTATATATATATATATATATTCTTTTTTGAGACAGAGTCTCGCTCTGTCACCCAGGCTGGAGTGCAGTGATGTGACCTCAGCTCACTGCAACCTCTGCCTCCTGGATTCAAGTGATTCTCCTGCCTCAGCCTCCCAAGTTGCTGGGCTTACAGATGCACACCACCATGCCTGGCTAATTTTTTGTATTTATAGTAAAAACGGCCAGGTTGGTCTCAAACTCCTGACCTCATGATCCGCCCGTCTCAGCCTCCCAAAGTGCTGGAATTACAGATGTGAGCCACCGCACCTGGCCAAAATATATCATTTTTTTTTAATAGGAAAAGGTGCTAGACTGTTGTATAGTAATATTCTTCTAGATCTTCAAAAGATACATAACCTTAGCAGCATAAAAGTGGTTTTAAGAATGGGGGGGAAAAAGAGAAAATACTTTCCAAGTTACTTGGAAATTCATCTAGTCTTAAACTAAGTAAAAATAGTATGAAAGGATGAGCATTAGGCTGATTTCACTTACAAAAATCAGCATCATGGTAGATAAAGGGCTAATTATGGTTTTAAAAACCTGAACACATTCCTGACCTACCCCCTCTTTGATTTTAATATTATTTGTGCATCTTCTCTTTCATTTCTTTATGTTTATCAGTCTTACAGTTGACTTTTCTGTTTGATTCTTTTTTTTTTTAGGAAACAATTTTTACCCTCAAAATTAATGATTTCAAATGTGGATGTATTTTCTATTTTATTTCTTTTTTGTTTATATTCATGTCTTCATTGCTTTAGGCTTATTTTTTAGTGTTTTCAACCCTTTTTATGGTTGAGAAACTTTTTTTAACATCTTTATTATTGAATATTTTAAACATACACAAAAAGAGATTAGTGTTATGAACCTCCATGTATCCATCAGCTAGTTTCCATAATCAGCAAGAGATTAGTGTTATGAACCTCCATGTACCCATCAGCTAGTTTCCATAATCAGCAACACATTGCCCTCTTGTTTATTTTCCCATTGCATAATTTTACTTTAATACTGCAAAGCAGCTTCCCAACATCACGACATTTATATGTAAATACTTCAGTGTACGTCCCTAACAGAAACTCTTAAACAAAATCACCGTGTCATCATTACACCTGACAAAAGTAGTGAATAATTCTTTAAATATCACCTAATATTTTGTCCATATTTAAACGTATTCAAATATCTCAAAAAAATGTAAGAGTCAGTTTCTGTGCAATGGAATCTAAAATGCGCCTACACATTGCATCTGTCTGTTATGACTCTTTGCATTCTTATTGTATAATTGTTTTTCTTTCTATTTTTTATCTTAATTTCATAGAATTTAGAGAAAAAACAGACTTTTATATATAGAAAAGAATTCTGGAATTAGCAGATTGCCGCCTTATGGTATTATCTAAGTTGTTTGTTCATTCCCTGAATTTTCTGTTGTTAGATCTAGGGACTTGATTGGATTCAGGATCATTCTTTCAGCAAGAGTATTTCATAGATGATGCTTTGAACTTACTACTTCTCTGAATCCCTTTGTGAGGAACATGTCTTATTGGCGCAGAGCTTTCGGATGATAGCCACCGGGTCCTTCCTTTCTATAATTCACCATCACTCTTTCATTTGATGTTTTTATCATCTATTGCAATCTTTCTTTTTTAAAATAAACATTTAATTTTTAAAATGTTGTTATATAACTTCTTTTACTGTTCTACATATTTCTGAATTTTTATTGTAACTTTCTCTTTTATGTAGGTTGTTTAGGTAACATACTTCCTATAAAGTTTCCTAGTGTGCGGTGGTGAGGATTTTGCTTGTTTCTAGTTTTCTTTTTGTTATTGATCTTAACTGCGCTGTGGTCAGATAACAAGATGCAAGATGTGTATTTATAGGCTCTTAAGTGTCTATTCAGGTTGTTTTATGTCATAGTATTGGTCATATTTTTTCTCTATATTTTCCTTTCCTTTTAAGGATAAATAATAACTTTTTCTCTATATATTCCTTTCCTAATATGTTTCTTGTATGCCTTTGCTTGAAAACATTATTAGATGCCACTTTCTATGTTCATGTGAACATTATACCAAAATTTCTAGTTGTTCTGCTTAAATACCTGATATCCTTTAGTCTGTAGTAGCTGGTAGTTATTGAGAGTACATTAAATTCTCCATTGTGATGCTGGACTTGTCAAACTGCTTGTAATTGTATCCGTCTTTTATATTAGGAGGCTACGTTGTTAGTTGCATAGGTTGGAATTTATTACATGTTTCTCTGGATTGTTCTTTTTTCTTTATGTAATTAATGACCTTTTAATTCCCTAATAATATTTTATTAACAGTCTTTTGTCTGATATTAACGTAGTGGTACAAGTTTTTTTAAGTTAGTACCTACTATCTTGCTGCCTTTCAGTGTTATCATATTTAGATATGACTCTTAGCTAAAGATAAGAGACATTCAGTGATCACTGGGTTTTATTTTTTTAATCTGAAAATCTCTGTGTTTAATTATTTCATTTTAAAACATGGAAAATCTTTAGAACTTTTTTTCTAAAAAAGAGTAGAACCTTTTTCAAACAAAATATTTTTAATTACAAAGTAAGTTTGTTTTTATGTAAAAATTGTTGCCATTACAAAGTATTGTTTCATATTACATTATAAATTATCCATGATATGATTTTTTGATTTAAACAAGGAATATATATGTTATCATTCATTGCTTTTCCTTGACATTTATGTATTTTAAACAATAACTGTTGGGGTTTTCACCTTCTTCGTACTTTTTATCTTAAAGTTAGCATTATTTAAATTATTTTAGGTATTTTCCATCAAATTATTGGCCCTAAAACCTTTAGTGCTATTTCTATATTCAGTATATATTTACATTTTAATTATATTTGAAAGTATTTAATTTTTGTATTCATTTGAGGAATGAAGTATAACAATATATCTTTTCACTATTTTCTCGTATTTAGGAATGACTGGGTTGCATTGGTGCAAATTATTTTCATTCTGGTGCATTATGTAAGTCAGTATCTTCCAAAGTAAGATTTAAAATGTGGTCAGAATTGTTCATTGCAGAAAGGAACCTTGAGAGAGTGCTGGGAAACAATAAAAGGTCAAATTTAATGCCTTCAAGAACGTGTGGTGATGCTGTTGCTAGCAAGAACATACTGCTTTATTAGTTGCATAGCTTTATTAGTAGGTGTAGGTTACTACCACTCAGTATAGATTCCAGCCTTTCAAGTGAAGGAGAGCTGGCCTAATTAATTATGGCATTTCTAATCTCACTTAATTTGTTATTTTAGTGAAGACTTCAACAAGTCCTACTGGTTTTTCCCCCAGATGACAGTAAATATTACAGAAATAATACACTTTACAAAATGGGTATTGAAGTGCACCTCTTTGGAAAGCCATATAGTGCAGACATATTTATATGACAGGAGCATTCTAAATGGGATCTCATGTGGCCTCTTTATTTTCCATGAAGATGCACATAGAATATGAAAGGGAGTAAACATGTGGCTTATGTAGGAGCAATTACAAAGTTCTCTTTGTATTTCCTGAGTCCAAAGGCATCCATTCACACCTAGTTCTGCATGGTTTGAGTTGCTTCTCTGTCAATTTTTTTCCCAGTGAATATAATTTGAAAACTCTAGTTACTGTGACAGTATTTTGGTTTTAGATATTTTTGTTATGGTTTTAAAGTAATTAACTCCTTGCTACTTTATATGTTTCATGACAATGGTGGAGGGAATGGGGGGAAACCTTTGGAGGCACTCCTGAAAGAATGGAGAGAGAAATTCATCTCCAGTCAACATAGGGTCTGATGCAGTTATAAGAGAAGCAAAGATTTAAGGCCAGCCCCTGCTCCACCACGCTGTCCGTTCACCACTGGATGGCGAAGCCCACAAGAGTGGGTGTGACTCATCTGCATATCCAGCCCCTACAAGAAGTAGGGGATGAATCAAATTGTGCAATTCAGGGACTATGGCAATTGAAAACCAGATGCTTAGACCGCTAAGCCATCCCTTCTGGCACATTGTAAAGCATGGTGTTGTAAATACAGCAGATAATTGAAATTCAGATTTTACATATAGGCACTGTTAGCAGCCCTCCTCTAACTTTCATTGCTGAGTCTTCGAAGTGTATTTAACAGTTCGTATTAAGGCAATTGCTGTCAAAATTAATTAAGCATTTTTTTTCTTATTTTTTTTAAAGTCTTCTTTGATGAGGAGAATATTCATAATACAAACAAAAGACAGGCATCTGAACTTAAAAGTACATCCAAACTGAATACGGAAAATATTCTATATTTTCAGAAATAAAGTTGTGAACTCCCCATTTGGTTTCTTTCAAGTTTTTGCTTTAAACAAAATGCAGTTTTTTAAAGAAAAAACCTTGCTACTCCATTGATTAAAACTGTCATCCTTCTTTGTCCATCATATAATGTACTTTCCATAAATTAACTGCTTCACTTCTTTTTATACCAATCAAATTACAGTGGTCCTTAGGCTTAAGTAGGTCACAGGACTTGGCTTCTTATAACCCTCAAAGCCCCTTAGCTTTTTATAAACGCCATCAAGCATGCCATTTGATCTGATCTGTACATTTTCTCTTTTTTTTCTTCCTGTCTTCAATATTATGGACAAAATTTGGAATATTTTAGTAGATTGTCTACATTTTATAAAACCTGTTTATGTAATGAGACTGTTACAAATGAGAGTAATGAATGTGATGAAGTGAAGAATTTTTTGAAATGATGTTACCTTATTGAAAAGTAGATTGAGAAAGTAAAAAGTCTGTGAAGAGTGGTGGTTTGAATGGGGCAGTCAACCTGGGATGAATATCACCATTTCATTGGTGTTAGTATTAGACATTTCAAATGGCAAAATTATATCACCAATAATATTATTTAAAAAAGGACAAACAGCTCTACCAGGCTTGAAGTGACCCTGACCATCATAGCTATTCAAACAGAATGGGTGTTGGATCATTCCATGTGAATATCATGTGTTGATCGGAAGTCATACCAAAGAAATACTTAAAGTGCATCTTCTAATGTGACAGTGTAATCATAAGGACATCAGAGTTAAGCCAATTATTCTAGTTCACAGCAGTTTTAAATTGAAAGCTATTTTTTGTGCAGTGGCATCTAGATGAATGTGATTCTCAGAGACAGGTAAATGGTGTGAGGCTCTAAAGAGTTTGCACCCGCAATCCAAATGATGACTGAGTTCCCGCAGTGAGGCCATAACTCATGGGCAGTCATCAGTCTTTCCAGTACTGAGAAGTCATCATTAGCACCCTTATGGAAACTGAGGATCATGATAGAAACATACTCAGTGATGCGTTTGACAACTGTACAGAGTAGAGGGAAAGATTAAAATTTGACAGAGTTTGAGCATAAATAAGGAAATAAGATAAGACTAGGTCTAGATGCATGAGTACATTGAGGATTGAATTATTCAATCCAAGTGGACAGAAGGAAAATAGATTGTTGTATTTCTTTTTTAAAATAATAGGGTAAAATGTGATAAGCTGGGCTTGGGGGGATGACTGAGTTGCTTTGAAAAATAATGGGAAAGAAAACCAACCAGTTTTGCTCTGTCTTAAACCATTTGGACCATAGCCACAAAATTCAGAGGGAGAGAAAACTATGTTAAGTAAAAATGAACCCTCAACTTTTGCTACGTTTGGGCAAAACTCTGGAAACAGTGAGACAAATTCATGTCACATTAATGAAAAGAGTTACTGACTTACACTGTCCCCTTTCTATTCCTTTGTGTGTCTTTCTGTCTCCTGGTCTCAACCTCTTTGTGTCAATAATAGAGATTTATGGGAATGACTGCCAATCATAGTGCAAAGTATGTAGAATTGTACAACACTTATGACTGTCTTTTTTTTCTTTCTTTCTTTTTGAGATGGAGTCTTGCTCTGTCGCCAGACTGGAGTGTGGTGACCTAATCTCAGCTCACTGCAACCTCTGCCTCCTGGGTTCAAGCAATTCTCCTGCCTCAGCCTCCTGAGTAGCTGGGACTACAGGCAACTGCCACCACACCCAGCTAATTTTTTTTTTTTTTTTTTTAGTAGAGACGGGGTTTTACTGTGTTGGCCAGGATGGTGTCGATCTTTGATCTCGTGATCCGCCTGCCTCGGCCTCCCAACATGCTGGGATTACAGGCGTGAGCCACCGTACCCGCCCTGCAGTGAGGCCGTAACTCATGGGCACTCTCTTTTTCTTTCTTTTTTGTTTTCTTTTTTCTTTTGCTGTTTGTTTGTTTGGAGATGAAGTCTCGCTCTTGTTCCCCAGGCTGGAGTGCAATGGCATGATCTTGGCACACTGCAACCTCTGCCTCCAGAGTTCAAGCGATTCTCCTGCCTCAGTCTCCCAAGTAGCTGGGATTATAGGCACCTGCCACCGTGCCAGGCTAATTTTTGTATTTTTAGTAGAGATGGCGTTTCACCATGTTGGCCAGCCTGGTCTCGAACTCCTGACCTCAGGTGATCTGCCCACCTCGACCTCCCCGACTCTTTCTGCAAGCTCTTAATCCTTGTGCTTACTCACAAAATACGTGCCACCTTGATGGGGACATATCTGACCATCTAACTGAGGAGGGCAAAGTTGGAGGTCAGCAAACAAATTGCATATCCTGGCTCCTTTCACTGTCCGTGGCACTTTAGCCTAGTGCTAGACACCAACCGCCAAACAACCAGCCATTTCTCTGTTTCTCCTTTCTGGTGAGATGGCAAATCTGAGCCCGAAATCTCGTTGATTCTCCATTTCCTGAAGTCAAGGGTAGGAGTGAGTCAATTATTTTGTTCAACTTTTTTTGCACCCAGTGGATATCCTAACCCTTTACTGTTTCTGCATGCATGTACTTCAGTCTTTAAGAAAAAATAAAAACCAGGTTTTTTTCTTTATTGTCATATCTGTAATTTGCTCCTTTCTCAGAGGAAGGTCATCCATGAAAATTAACCAATATGTTTAATTCTATAGAACTATCATTTTTGTGTCCAGTTGCCATTCCCTCTGAAGAGCTGTTAAATGCTGTGATTTTAATCTGCTTTGATCGCCTCACAAGTGAAGAGGTCATTTGCTGTATTCTGTAGAGGTGCATCACCGGAGTGCCCTCAGCTACAGAAGTATTTCCCTTGTAACAAGAAGAGAAGAGCAGAGTTTTTGCATCACCACTGTGCTTAAAAACTCTTGTCTGCCAGGAAGCATGCACTTTTCTGTGCAACCCTGGGAGTTCACTAAACGTGTGAGGTTGCATCACTGATTAGATATGGCGGAGTGATTGGACATAGTGCTGTGGGAGAAACCTTAACGTAACTGGAATGAAATGAAAATCTCTGTTTTGTTCAGACCAAGGGAAGATTTGATTAAAAAGATTTCCTCTTTTCCATTTGGGACACTATTTTATTGTGTCATGTGGCATTGAGTAAGTGATCTGTTACAGGTTTGAAACATAACTGCTTCATGTATGTTTTTAACCATCCCTTGCTATTGTTCTTATAACATATTAAAAATACAGCTCAGGAAAGATCCAAGTATTTACAACAGTTTCTCTGGGATTTGCTATTTCTGCATGCAATTGTGAAAAGGAGTCCTGGCCCACATTCCTCTGCTAGGGAGTGTGGTGCTGCAGTCAGCTTCACAATCAGATGACGGGTTGGGTAAGTTGGTTTGCTCAGTCATTCAGTAAATATAAGTATCCACTCTAAACGAAGCCAATAAAACTCAGGCAGACAACTGGAGGTGTTTTGACATGGCTTTTTTTTCTTCCAACTTTATAAGCTAGAAGCCAGGTCAATCTTCATGAGGATTTACTGAGTGTAGATACTGTGCTCTTGGAGCCTGTTGGGAGTGGAGGTGGAGAGAGACAGGCAGTGACACACATGCTATGGGAAAAGATTGGCCTGTTAGTGTGGGGAAGTTCCTTATGAAGCTGGTTTGTAGCTCTTAGGCAAAAGCAATCAGAACGTGTCAACAGTCGACCAATTTCATCCGCTACCAGTTTTCATTGCGTAAGTTTTTGGCCCCAAATAATTGCCCAACTAAGCAAGCCCATTTGTTGAGTCTGAATGGGATTCAAGGATTAATCCAGAGATGACATTTGGATTAAATCATCACTGTCTAATAGAAGCAGTTATAAATATGTAAATTAAGCAATCTGATTATGGTACACCTTGGCTGCTTCTAGTTGTTCTAGTAATTGCCTGTGCAGGGTTAGTGGAAGAGATTTAAGCGTTAGAGGCTGAAGTTTTTCAACCCCAAAGTAGCCAACAAATGGAATAGAAGTTAAGAACATAAGACGTTTAGTACTTATGGATTCAACATTTGAAATCATATATATGTACTACATGCAAGCCAAAGGCCCAGAGCTTGTAATAATTCATAATTTTGCCATGGCACAAACTGCATCATTTACACTGGGAGGTTTGTATGTGGAGTGATGTATTTTCAAAGAGGCTCCAGAAAAGGTTGCAGCATTGGTGTCCTCTCACTTTTCTGCACCTTCTTGGGGAAATAGATGAGGAGGGTGGCCATTAGAATATCCTCCCCACATTCACTCAGGCTTTTTGTTGTTGTTGTTTCTAGCAACCACCACCTCCCTTATTTAGATATGGTCCCATAGAGCAATCACTGTTTAAGGATGTGTCTGTGAAAACATTTATCATCATTTCAGTGCTACAAGTCTCTTACAATTCTGTCAAAGATACAGGCTTGGATTAGCAGCTACGTATCAGTTCTTATCTTACACTTGGAAGTGAGGTGAGGTTAGAGAAAGAATAGTGGTGTCTTTCTTGGGATCTTGCTGGTGCTCAGTTGAGTTGAATTATAGAACATGCAAAGGGGAACAGTAGAGGGGCTATTCATTAGTATCTTCTCTCCAGCCTCTGTGCTCCTTACTCCCCAGAATAGACTCTTGAGAACAAAAAGTGTACAAATTTTTTCATCTCTGTATCTCCAGTGCTTAGCACTGGAGTAAAGGGGACCCTCATTAAGGGCTTGTGAACTGAATGATTGCTGTTTTGTTTATGGGTTTGCTAACCCTGTTATTTCTCATTTGATGATATATTTTTGTTGAATAATGAGCGTTACTCAAAAACTTTGCCCTTGAATTCCCATGTTCAGTTTTGCTTTTGACTACAGAGTTCCTAAAGCAGAAGGCTACTAGAGGGAGAAGGTACTGAGTGAGGTCAAGGTGTAAGATGCCTGTGGATATGGATGTTACCCAGGATGATAGTGAAAGATAAGGCATGAAAGAGGGAGAAAATATTAATTAAAATGATAGAGCAAGAGGAAGTGCTGGAGGACCAACTTGGAGACTAACAGGTGTGGACAATGAGAAGGAAATGATAAAGCAGCATGGTGCAGCTTCCAGAGGAGGAAACAGGAAATTCTTCTCTAGAAACAGCTCCAGGATGAGAGTGAGCAGCGTGAAGAAAATGATCATGACTCACTTCATAGAGTTGCCGAGGAAGTAGTTTATTTGGGGAAAGTTTATTGTCATTTACATCAAAGTAGCGGAGACAATACTTAAGGAAGTTCTTGAGCTTATGAAAGAGTTCCAGGGCATCCTGGGAACAGAGGAGGAGAAGAGTTTGGAGGTATTTGGGAGGTGATGCACCCTTGAAGGCTAAGGAAGTGCCGAAAGAAGGAGGAGCAATGGGAAAGGACGGTTGCCCCAAGAGTTGTTTCTATCGTGACCCATTATTAAGTCTAAAGAAATGAGATAGCTGGAAGAGGAGAGGAATATCGAGCAAGAGGTTCAAAGAAGATGTGCTGAGATGGTGGGCCTTGCTCGCAGTGGCCCACGCAGGTCAACAATTTCTAGTCTGTAGGTTCAGGATCTGGAGGTTTCAGCATGGAAGTTTCCTTTCTCAGCTGGTGAGAACGTGATTAACTCAAGCTTCCAGCCATTATGGAACTTAGTTGGTTTTAAATATTGGTTTAAATATATTTGATAAATAATGAAAGTCATTTTAAATTGCATTATAATAAATAAAATATAGGAGCATATATAAAGAAACATAACCAGCCAGGTACAAATCAGTGCTTTCTCTTTTACTTCAATTATTTCAATCCATAAATAAAGATTAGCTTTCAATTGCACTTTAAATTCTCTTGCCAGAGATGCCTCTGGCAATGATTCCAGCTGGCTTGCAACTTCGAATGCAGAGACAGTATCATATTGTCATATTCATCTTTGAATCCCTCCAGAGTCCAGCACAATACTCTGCACATGGAGTCTAGCATAATACTCTAGACATCATAAATATAGGTTCTATTGAAAGTTAACTTAGACTCTTTAAGGAAAAGGAGCAGATTTCTTTACCCAGTAAACCCCTTGTAAGTAGAATATCTGTTGTATTTCAGACCTGTGCTAAGTGACAGGGATACCAAGATGGATGAGACTCATTCCCCACCTGAAAGCTCTCACTACCAATCAACGCAGACAGATCTGTAAAGAAATCATCACCTACCCCGAGATCAATGAATGTCATGACAGAGCTTGCACATGGCATGAAAGTGGCACTGAAAAGGAAGATTGAGTCCATGCAGAGTGTTCAGGGAGAAAGTGGCTCATACTGAGTTGGGTGTGAAGGGATGAATGGCTGGATATTCGCCAGGCAAGCAATGGTGTTCTAGAAAACTGGTGTATCTAGGCATGTGTTGAGCATCTCTGCTTTGCCAAGCACTGTTCTAGGCTTTGGGGATATATTGGTGAACAAAACAGATAAAAACCACTGCCTGCCTACTTGGAGCTTACATTTTAGCTATTGATAACCAATAGATTATTTTAATGGGACAGTGCATCCCTCTAACCCTCAAGCACTGTGTAGTTTTAAGTTTAAAACATTTGTATTTAAATAGAAATGCATGGTGGTTTCCTTGTGTGATCAGAACATACTCTGGTCTGGCTATAGCTACCTTTACAGTCTCTCCTAACTCTTTGTTGTGTTTCTACCCTTGCTCAACAAACAAACAAACCTTTTGCTGACTGCTGCCCATGACTACAGCTGCTCTCAGCAGTTCAGACCTCTGCACCTCATTTCAAGCTGTGTTTCCACATGCTGTAAGAACCCACGATGGTGTAGCCGGCTCTGGATCACCCTACTTCTCTCCATACCGTTGTTTTTTACTCTTCCGCTGTTCCTCCTTCTTCACATAAGTCATGGTAAGGATTGCTTCAAGTGCCTCTTAGGTTGTCTGAAGAAAACCCTTCCCCAAATTGTTTATTTTCAGTAGGTCTTATAAGCTGTGAAATTGTTTTTTGAAACTAGAGGCTTCCGATAAAGGTGTCATAAAGGGAAATGCAAGAATGACAAAGTGAATGGCGAAATGATTGTGTGGGAAGATATATGGAGGTCATAGGAGAGGGACAGATGCACATGGCAAAGTCAGGGAGGTTTGAGTCTGCGTGAGAAGAGGGTGAAATGCTTATAGAGGATAGGCAATAAAAAAGACCTTTTCAAGAAGTCCTTGAACATGCTTTGTTCATGAACTAAGATGGCTTGTCAATGTGGTTCTCTATCTAATAGTTATAAAAAAATTCTTTAACACAGTTTTGGCTTCCTAAATTTTGAGATTTTTTTTTTTCTAAATGTACTACCAAACTAAGCACACATATGGATCAGTGTGCTTTTCTTTTCTTTTCTTTTCTTTTCCTTTTCTTTTTTACCCTGTTCATGACACAGCTATGGAATTGGTCTGTGGATTCAAAATTTTCTACAGCACATTTTCATCCTGAAGATTTTCATAGTGAAGCCCGGCAGGGATGTATGCTTGTGTTGGCATGAGTGAAATGCGTGTGCAAAAAGAAACAATTGCTTTAATAGTGTGGCCTTTTATCACTACTCTCTCTGAACCAAACCTGGCTTTTGTAAAGGTTTACATCAGTGTATATGGGATATTTACTAGAGCCAAATTTGATTGAGATGTATTTCAGTCAGCAAAATGGAAGTGGTTAAGGTAGAAATGCTTGGTAATTGCTGAATTATCCCAACTTCCTTAAGTTTTTTTCTATTTACCAGCTTTAGGTGATGATTTGGAGTTACAAATGAAGCCCTAATACCATATAAATGTCCATTTTGACAGACCTGGATTCTAAATATTTGAGAAGATGGTATAGTTTAAATAGATTAAATGAAAGAAGGATGTTTATAATACCTTTCGTCATACATTTTGTGATTTAGCATGATCTGAAACAGACCTTGTGGAAATTGCTGTTTTTCAATATCCTCACCCTTTCAGTAATAAACAATGTTATCTTTGTGTATCTAAGAGCTGGGCTTAAGCAGTTTTAATATATTTAATGATATAGGAAAACTAGGGGGAAATTAGCTATAACTGGATGTGGGAAAGAATCCAATTATAAATAGGAATTATGATTATGAACATGTTTATATCAGTCTTGTATTTGAAAAAAATTGTTTTACACTCTATTCAGCACTTTTGAAATGTGTTATTTTAATATGAGAAAGAAACAGTGAACAATAAAAGAGGGGTTGCAGAATTACCTTGTTGAACTTCTGAACTTCTATGGCTCTGAAGATTTTAAAGCAGCCTTTACTTCAACATATTTGTGTAGGGAGAAGTGCACCCACTGGTGTTAGCCTTATGTTGAAAGATTAGCAGAGCAGATGAAATGTTGATTTTGACATCAATAGTTATTTTCATTTTTGATACCTCGATGAGATGGATGAATGTGTTTGGTCCACTCAAATCTCACAAGTGAAACAGAATTCCCTCTCTACCCACCATCACCTCTGCCTTTTTTAAAAGCTCACAGCTGTCTTTTGACACCTGGTATCAGGTTAAGTCAACTTTTGTACATTTTTACCAAAAATATGCAATAAAACCAAACACAAACAAAAAGACAAACTCCAGCAGGTAAAGGGTATATTTTATAACAATTTTATTATAAAAATTTCACTGGTCTTTTAAAATCTAAATCAGAATACTGAGAAATCTTAACAGTGAACTCAACTGTGCTGATTATTAGCAATGAGAAGAAGAAAAAATATCCAAGGAAACATCATAGGAAAATAAAAAAGAAGTAGGGGTATAGAGGAAAGGTTTTGGTTTTCTTTCAGGTATACTTCATACCATAGATTTATTCCTCAAAAGTTGTATAAAAATTAGTATGTTAAGAAAGTATAAAAGTGTATTTACTCTGAGAGTGCTTCTCAAGGGAAGCTCTCCAAGAAAACATTTAGCCAAATGAATACCTCTTAATTGATCTGTTGGGGAATTTTTATATGTATGTTTATTCAGTTGGAGTTTGCCTGCCTTACTATTTGGTGCATTATGACATTTTATGCTTGGAGTGGACCTTAAAAATCTTCTTATCCCCAGTGTAAAGAAACTAGAAGTAAAGGTCAGGAGATGATGTGTCTGGTCACCAGGCAAAGCAGTGATAGAACTTATATCAGAATCTGTGTCTCTTTTGCGTTAGACCAGAATTCAGTTACTGTATCTTGATCTTTACTAATTTTAAATTAATTTTTTATTAAACCTATGAAAACCATTCAGCATCTCTTCCAGACACACCGGATGAAGAGAAGGTGTGGCCAACCCTGATTATATTAATTATCAATGGGATTTAGCCTCTGTAGCACATAATCCACAACTGCGTAATCTCTGTAGAAACAGTCCATTGAAAATTGTAGACTTTTAGTGCATTTTACAAAGTTCAGAACTGTTTATGCTGAGTCCAGTTTTATCCCATATGCATTCAGGTAATTTATCCACATGACTTAGTGTGTGTTTGTGAATGAGCATGAGCACCCTGTGTGCGTGCTCTCTATAAGCTGAGGATTTGAGCTAGTCATTTAATGTTAATGATTTTACCTGCTCCCAGGATTAGCATGGGACTAGTTAGTAGAATATTTATGATCTAATTAATTGTGTTCCATAAAAGGTTTTTTTTATTTTAAAGATGCAATTATTAGAGCATAATCTCTAGAATAATGAAAAACTTGATAGTCTTTCATATAAATAATTTCTCTGACTGTTTCATAGTATGGTATCTTTTCCTTACCCTCTTTGCCTGAAATCAACAACTAAGAGATATTACAAGGCAAATACAGTTAACGTGCTTGCTTTCAAAACTGACTCTTAGGAAATGGGGGTCCCAAGAAATTTTGGTTCTTTCTTTGACCTTCAGTTTCTTCTTCGACAAGATATTAATCTTTTTGTCTTGCATATGTTCAAGTATGAAATTGGAATAGGAATGCCAAGAAATCCGCTAGATTGTTGTGGCTATACATCTAGTTATATGTGAAATAGTTTGAGATCTTTGAAAGAAAGGTAAAGTGTATATAAGACATTATTATAGGTTTTTGTTGCTGTCATTATAAAAGAATCCATAACATAAGTAATAAGGTCAGCATTCTCTAAGTCAGCAAGTATTTATTGTGGTGCACAGAAAGAACACTGAACTGAGTATCAAGAATCCTAGATTCTGGCTTTGTCACTAACACAACATGTAAAAAGAGACCAGTCATGTCAGCTTTCTGCCTCTGAGTTTCCTTAGCTGTAAAATGGGTGAACTGGCTTCACTCGTCAACACCATCCTTCCTGGCTTGGTTAATATTTTTTAGGATTTTTCCTGAGTCTCAGATCTGTACTAGTTACTTTAAGGCAGTGGTTTTTGAAGTGTGGTTCCTGGACTAGCAGCATCAGAAACTTGTAGACCCTCTGGCCTCACCCTAGACCTACTGCAGCAAAATTTCAGGCACTGGGCGCGGGGCCCAGCAATCTGGGTTTTCACAAGACTCCAGGCGATTCTTCTGATCCGTGTTAAAGTTGGAGAACCACTGTTAGAATAGACATAAAAATAAAACACAGTTCTTCTTAAGCAGTTTTTTATTTAGCACTTTTATATGTCTAATTGTCATGCCGATTTTAGCTATGTAGGTATAAAGTCTACTGGTGTTCGTGTGTGTGTGTGTGTGTGTGTGTGTGTGTGTGTGTGTGTAGTAAATTATAGGCATATTAATTACTAAGACTGAAACATTTAGGGATGGTATCTTTGAAGTCAACTGAGAGATTTCCAATGGCAAGGCATTGCCAAACGCATAAAAATATATATGAAGTTTGAAAATAACAGTGTTTAACAATCACATGTTAATTTCATGTGTGCTTATCAAATGCAGTTTGTTTTACTTTAGCACAGATATTTTTGTTCTGAAAAGTAAAAACAAATATTCTGGAATTATGCCCAGAATTTTAATTTTAAAATTTACATTATGATTATGTATGAGCACCAGGCACATAACCTGATGTTCAGATCCTCTCTGTGTAATGTTTCTATTACTCTCATTCTAACATTCATATGCAATTTCAAAAGAAACTTGTAGTTGACTTTTCAGAATGCAAATCTTGTTTTGAAATGCACCTGAGTTTTTGAAACATAATTCAGTTGCAGTTAAATTTTATGGGCAAGTGGTTTTCAATGTAGCTAAAATTCACTGAGGGGGGAAAATCATGGCCATGTATGATCGCCTGTAAGTCAGAGGGAGATACCTGTTGATAGACAGGACCGCTATTTCAGTTCTCATCTGAGAGATGAAAAATTGAGCAATAAAACTACTTTCAATTTCGTTTTGTAGCTACAGTAGACCAGGGAAATTCAGTGAGAACTTGGGAATGCATTGAGCATTTTCTTCCAGAAAAAGTATCAAGAGTGTTAAGTTTCTTTGGACATGTATAACCTAGTGGTGCTTCATAATGAATGCACATTCTTGTATGAGATCAGTGACTGGTACTAACTGTGAAATATGAAATGATAGCCTGGTGCTGATACCATGATTACCCCTGGAGAGACTGTTGCCCCTCTTGGTGCCTGGCCCCTTTCATCCAGCCTGTGAACACTTGCAGTTGTTAGCACTAGTGCTAACCAAATGTAAACACCTTTACTTTCCAGCTGTTGCTAATTGGTTTGGGAATAATTATGGGAGTGTTGATTTTAAAGCTAAAAATAGTGCGGTGATGTTTAAATCCAACTCATTTTGGCTGTCAGAAATGCTCCTGTGATCCTGAAAGTGTTGCTAAAAACGTTTGCTTTAAAAAAAATGTAGTAATTAAACTTGTCTGCTGTGAGAGCCACATATATCTGCCTGCTGCCTGCTCTGATGAAAGTGGTAAAGGGCAAACTTCTTAAAGGTCTCTGACCAGTTGACAGGACACAATCTCCTGCTGAACTTTATTTTAGAGAGTAAAGCCATGCCATTGAGCAAAAGAGGAGACAAAATAAATTTTGAAATAACTCTATACGTTCTATATCATACAGCTGATTATATGCTTCTGTGTTAACATTAAAAATAGAAATTGTAATAATCATATTAATGAAATTAATTATAGCGCTTCCAAACTGTTATGTTTTCTAGAGGCAAGTTTGAGGGTTTGAAATCACATAATTATTATTTCTCAAACCTAAAGCTGAAGAAATATGGTAGCTGTTTGGCATCAATTGTTTATTCCTCTGGTTCTTCATAATCAGGGTTGTTTTTGTACCTTTCTCCTTCCAAATTTAAAAGTCATCTTACAGATTTTTTTCAAAGTCATTTAAATAAGCAATGAGGAAAAGTATATTTTCATCTTGAGACATGTGCAATTTCATGACTTCATTTTACCATATAATTTAGTGAAGGAAAATCTTAAGTATTCTTAATTTATTGTTTGTAAATTATTTTGTAATTTTTGGAAAACATGATTTTATGTACCCTGTTAAGAGGTAAACTGCTTTTGTCGATAAGTATTGAAGCACTGCACAGCTACAGTGTTGCTGAAGTCAGTTTGAAATTGGCTTTATGTCCTTACAGGATGCCCTAAACATCTGTCTGCCTGCCCCATCTTCAGAGAATATCAAAGAATTTTGTTAGTGCAGTATGTGGAAATGATCTTGGCAAGTGACAAACACTGCTCATTAGTTGAGGTGATAAACTATAGTTACTACCCCTTTTTGATAGCTGTGGCAAGGGAAGTGTTTTTGATGTTGTCTTAATAATAATAGGAGATATAAGTCTGTGAATGTGTATTCTTTTTCAAGTCTGTAGTTATTGACATGATTTCTCCAAATGTGTAGTCAGTTCAGAATTACCCTTGAGCAGATTATGACATTGTAATTGGCCCAATATTACTTTCAAATTGTAATTGACATTTCCGTATACTCAGAGCATTAAGTATGTTGTTGATATGAAAAGAACCTTTACTTGCTATCTAACTGGAACTAGATGAAAAATTCATTTTTTAACCTTGCATAATGTTGATTTGAGCCAGAAAATATGTTATTTTTCTACCTTGTTTAGGGATCAACAAGAACGTTCCATTTAGAGTATGGTGCAGAGGCAACAATAATTATATACAACTTTATAGCAAATATCACAGTTTTTTTCTTTGATACCCTGAGGATACATCCCACAAAGAATTATAAAACTAAAAAGAATATTTATTTTAATTAATTGTCACTGTTAACTGTTCATGGATTGAGAGACTTTATGATGCTTAGATGGCGATACCCTCCAAATTGATCTTTGTATTCAATGTGATCCCTAGCAAAAACCCAACTGTTTTTTTTTCCAGATATTAACAAACTGATTCTAAAATTAATATGGAAATGCAAGAGACCCACCATAGCCAAAGCAATCTTGTAAATAAGAATGAATTTGGAAGAATCACGCATCCTGATTTCAAAATTTAGTACAAAGCTACAATAATTGACCGTGTCGTACTGACATAAGAATAGACATGTATAGATCAATGAATGAAGTACAAAGGATCCAGAAATATACCCTTATGTTTTTGGGAAATTCATTTTCTGTAAGGGTGTCAAGACAATTCAATGAATAAAAAACAGTCTTTTCAATGAATGATACTAACACAACTAGATATCTACATACAAAGAATGAATTTGAGCTCCTTCCTCACACAATGTGCATAAATTAACTCAAAATGATAATAGGCCTAAATGTAAGAGCCAACACTGTGTAAGATTCTTAGAATAAAACAAAGGTGTAAATCTTTGTGACCTTGTATTAGGCAATGTTTCTTAGATACAACACCAAAAAACACAAGCAACAAAAGAAAAAATAAATAAATTGGACTTGGTTAAAATAAAAAACTTTTGTGCTTTAAAGGACACATGAAGAAAGTGAAGACAACCCAAACAACAGAAAAACATATTTGCAAATCATATATTGGATAAGAAATTTGTAAATGGAATATTTAAAGAACTCTTTACAGGTCAATAATAAAAAGACATACTGTTAGACATTTCTCCAAAGAAGAAACACAAATGGCCAATAATCACAGGGAAAGAAGCTCCACATCATTAATCATTACAGAAATGCAAATCAAAACTACAATGACATATCACTTTATACCCATGAGAATGAATAAAATAAAAATAAAAATAAGTTGTGGCAAGTCTATGGACATATTAAAACCCTCATGTATTACTGGTAAGAATCATGGCAAATTATTCACACCTGTGGGAAATAGTGCAGCAGTTCCTCAAAATGTTAAACATAGAGTTACCATATGACCAACAATTCCACTCCACAGTGTACGCCTAAGAGAACTGAAAGCATATGTTCACGCGAGAACTTGTACCCAAATGTTCATAGCAACATTATTCATAATAGGCAAGAGTGGAAACAACCCAAATGCTCACCAGCTGATGAATGGATAAACTAAATGTGGTATATCCATAAAGTGGAATATTGTTGGGCCATAAAATGGAGTAAAATACTGATATATGCTACAATGGATGAGCTTTTGAAAACATTATTATTCTACGTGAAAGAAGCCACATGTCTTATGATTCTGTCTATATGAAATGTCTAAAATAGGCAACTCTTTTAAGACAGAAATTAGATTAATGATTGACAGGGCCTGTTGGGGAAAGGGAGGATGAAGAATGGCTGCTAATGGGTTTGGGGTTTCTTTTTGGGGTGATAAACATGTTCTAATGTTAGATGGTGGTGATTACAAAACTCTGAATATATTGAAAACCACTTGATTGTACTCTTAATGGTGACTCTTATGTAAATTACATATCAATAAAGCTGTTGTAAGAAATAAAAATCATCTTAAAGCAATCCTTTAAATGATCATAGCTGCAGCCCCACAGACATGGGGCTGCAAACTTACCAGAGATCCAACTCTAGAACTGCCCAGCTAAGCTACTTCTGAATCTCTGATTCACAGAAACTATGAGAGATAATAAATGTTTATTTTTTTAATGTATTAAGTTGTGGAATAATTTATTATGCAACATTAAAAATTAATACAATGAACTCTTGGTGTTATGTGCTTGATATATAGAGAACCAGATACAAATTCATTCCTGTGTAAGAGAAACAGATAAGAAAGTTAATGATTTTGGCAAAAATGAGGTCATCAAATATCCTGACATGCACGATAATCACAGGTTCCACTATTATGTTAAATTATCTACCTAAGTATTTTTGTAACCTGCTCAACCCTGTCTCCATTTATCTGTAAGCATATATCAAGCCCTTCATAATAATATGAATATTTGAAAGCTTTCAAAAACATCATCTTTTAAAATTTGGTACTTTAAACCATGAAGTGTTTTTTAGCCTTATGGAAATTCTTTCTTATCTAAGTGAAAAGGGGAAAATTAATTTTTAAAAAGTCTAGTATAGACCAAGTCTTTCACAAAACTACCAACCCCTGCATGAAATGTTGCTACTCAATCTAAAAGTGAGAGACATTTTTTTTTTAACTCAGTTCACTACAACAAAGTCCTTCTGTTGCAGTTATGTCTTACTTTCCTTGAGATAATAACCTGGCTGGGCGCGGTGGCTCACGCCTGTAATCCCAGCACTTGGGAGGCCAAGACAACCAGATCACGAGATCAGGAGATCGAGACCATCCTGGCTGACATGGTGAAGCCCCATCTCTACTAAAAATACAAAAACAAAATTAACCGGGCGTGGTGGTGGACGCCTGTAGTCCCAGCCACTCCGGAGGCTGAGGCAGGAGAATGGTGTGAACCCAGGAGGCAGAGGTTGCAGTGAGCTGAGATCGCACCACTGCACTCCAGCCTGGGCAACAGAGCGAGACTCCGTCTCAAAAAAAAAAAAAAAAAAAAAAAAAAAAAGATAATAACCTAATATACTCATGTCCAGCCTCTTAAGCTTGTATGTTGTCTTCCTTACTCTGTTGCAATAATGCATTTTAAGCTTGTATGTTGTCTTCCTTACTCTGTTGCAATAATGCATTTCGATGCATAAATGCTGTTTATAAGTGTGGATTTTTGATAAGTCTTTCTGTATCTGGTTTGTTGCTTTGGTGAAACCAGAGTCCATGTCTAACAATACTTTTTTGTGACTCCACTTGTGAAGAGAGGGGTGTCCACAAGATTCCCTGTTAGAGAACAGCTCTGAGGCCTAATGTCCTCCATAAGGAAGCAGCAGCATCAGGCATGCTTTCTAGAATCCATCCTCTCCTCTGCTTCTCTGGGTAATATCCAGTACAACTTTGCCACTGTCCTGGAATACAGGGCCTCTCTGACCCTCTAACCTTTCTGTAGTGGGAGCCTGTTTACAATTTTAGAAATTAAATGGGCAATTTGAATCTCTCTCTGAAGATTATCCTCAGAATCAAATTTCATGACAAAGTAAGAATTCTGGATTTCTTCTTCCTGCAGTGTTTCTGCCTGACTTTGACAGAGGTGACTTTGCCAAGCAGTGTTTTTTCATGGATTTTGCTTTCTTTATATTTAATGTTGTGGGGGCAAGCAAGTACGTACCTTAAGGCTAATATATCACCATCTGTCACCAGAGCCTCCCCTTCGGTATTCTTTTCGTTGCTGGTTTAAAACACTCAATCCCAAAAGCCTATGGCTGAGTAGCAAGAAGCTAAATGAAGTATTCCAAAGCTCTTAACATACTGCCTTGTATACATGACGCATTTGAGCATTTCAGAAACCAAACAGGAGAGAAAAGAACATTGAAAGCACCGAAAAGATTAACACCTGCTTCCAGTTTTCAAACACATTAGAGCATACTGTATATATCCAGCGTAAAGCCGTTTACTATCCCGTATTGAGATATTTTATTCAAATTTTCAATTCAATATGCATAGCATCACATGTTTATGACTTTGTTTCACTATAGGATTCCACGCAGAACTTGGAAGAGAGAGAAGTTATGAATGGTGTACAGACAGAACTAACATCACCAAAAACTAAGGACACATTGAGGTATTCTCTTATGCAAATAAGAATATCTGATTTATTTCAATTTGATGTGTTTTTTTTAATAGTTTATAATTGTTCTTTACAAGAAAGATCAGGATAAATAGAATCATGGAGAGAGAGAGATAGGAGATATATATATATATAGGAGATATATATGTAGAGAGAGAATATATATTCTTTAGTTAAAAATGTTTATGAATATGTGTGTAATTTGGTTATCAAAACGGGCTTTTCACATGAGTTTTATCACCTTTTGTAGGTTAAAGAACTGCGCTTCAGAGCAATTAAGTGACAACTACAGACTTAATTGACACCCACCACTCTTGTCTACAAAGCCACTGTTTCAAACATTCCTATCGCATGTACATTCCCTGATGCCTTGGTGTTTTATTTCATGCTACCTGACTAAGGCTAGGAAACTTCTCGTATAAAAGTGCAGCTAAAATCAGTTTTATATCAAATTCAGAAAGTAGAGTGAGTGCAATTCCCAGCACTTTAAGACCCTGGAGTGGGAAAGGATGATAACAATCTTAACATCATTGAATGCATGGGGGAAAGCTTGGAGGTTACAGCTTTAAGACAGGACATTGATTCTAGCTGGTATGAGATGAAAAAAACAGTTAAAGTGAAATTAGGAAGCCAATTCTGGCTGAATTACATGGTCCATATGCTCCTGGGGCAGGGAGAATCTCATATCCCACAGGGCTTGGCCCATGCATAGGACTTTGGGCACGTATCCACATAGAAGCTAAGTAAATTATTTATAGTCTATCTCAAAATGTCTTGAAACTGTTTAATTTCTATAATCATTGCTCAAGCCTTTGTTATCCCTCAGCTACACCATTATAATAACCTAACTTCTCTGTCAAATATCAGTTTCTCCTTATTCTAATCATTCCCACATATTACTGTTGGATAAAATTTTTTAAACCACAGAATTTATCAAACCATCCCTTAGTTCCAAACCTTTTGGATTTAGATAAGTCCTGGGTTTGAGCACTAGCTCTGCTACTTACTACCTGTGTAATCTTGGACTCATTACACTACTTCTTTAATATGTATCTTCATAGGCAAATTGATATCATCATCACATAGATTATTGTGAAGATTAAATGAGGTACAGTACAGACAACTGACTTAGCACAATGCAGAATGAAAGGCTGGAGAAACATTAATTTCTATTGCCATTATCATTGTCATTTTTACACAGCTTGTAGTTTATTGTAACTATTTCTCATTCTCCCAAGCAAGACTGAATCCTCCAAAGGATTCCTGACACCTAATTCAGGTCTTGGAATATAATAGGGACCTATTTGTTGAGTGAATGACTGAATGGATACAATACATTGCTCCATAAGTCATAAGCAAAACTGTTAACTGCTCACTCATTATTAACACAAACATCTTTAAAGAAAAATAACATTTAAAAGACATTCTACAAATAGTTTTACAATATGCATCTCTTATGAAGCACCATTCAACTTATTTTGATCTTAAAAAGACAATGAAGCAAGAGGTTTGGTGGTTTTTTAAGAAAATTACACTTTGACTTCTCTTTAAATGGCAAGCAATATGTACAAAAGACCTTCACCTCATCCCTAATTCCTATCTCGTTTCTGACTCTGCCTTATCTCTCCACTCCTACTTCCCCAAATAAGCCTTCTTCCAGACTTGCCTTTTGTTTCATGCTTAACGCTGTCAGCGCGTTTTAGCCTATCCTCTCCTGTGTCCAGGATGTCTATTCATTGGTCAAACTGTTTGCAGAGGCCATCTCAAAATATATGAGACATTTCCCCATGTTGTGATGCTTTATTCCTGTAGTTATTGCTCAAGCCTCTATTTTTCTATTACTTGCAGTTAGATTATTCCAATAATTTAGTAATTCCTGCCTCAAGTACCAATCTCTCCCTTGTGGTTCCCTTTTCCAATTGGTCTCACATATCACTGCACAAATATTCCTAAACCATAGCACTTATCACACTTTTCCCTAATTCTAGAACCTGTAGTGACTTCATTTTCTACAAATTAAGTATAAATTTGCTAGCCAGAAATTTAACACACCACTCTGAGATTTGATCTCAAGCTAATGGTTTAATCTGTCTCCTATACACAGCACCTTTCTTTCTTTCCCTCTCTTTTTCTCCCTTCTTCTTCCTCCTCCTTATTCTCTGTCTCTCCCATCTTCCTCCCTCCCTACCTCTCTCTAATATTACAACCAATTGTTACGCTCACAACCTATCCTCATTCAATATCTCCGTGCAGTTGACTTTCTCTCCTGTGCATGCCTGCTCCACTACCTTTTCTGATGGAAGACCCATTTGTCCTTCTTCAGGAATAGATTCCTAATCCCAGCTTCCCTTCCTAATCCTGTACCCTCCTTCTCTGAAACACATAACAAGGTGCCTCCACTTTGAAACTGCACCTTGGTTAAACAGTTAAGAATTCTGCTCTGGGGTGCAGTAAATCCCTATTTGAGTCTTGACTCTATAGAAATGGTACGATGTTGGACAAATTATTAAACTCTCTAAGCATAAGTTTACTTCTAAAATGGATGTGATATAAATGTTTACTTTGTAGATTTAATATCAGTACATGATATAATGTCCAGAAGAAGGTTAGTACACTGCCTCCCAAGTAATAGCATGCGTTCACTGAGAATTTACTACTGTGACCCATTGCTTTCTATTCTTTTTTATTACCTGTCTCAACCCTCCCCTTAGATTATAAACTCCTCAAGCATTGGTCTTTGTTTTTTCCTTGTGGAACTTCCCCAGTGAAACAACTCAATTAATATTTGTTGAATTCAAGTGAAGTAGGTGGATCTCATCACCAACAACAAAGTCTTTGATAGATTTTTACTCGTACATTTGCATCCTCAAGACATTTTGCGATCAAGTAGAGTTCAAGGTTATCCTCAGACTCTTCCTGGAGGTTTCCCTCTGTAGTCCACCTCTCATACCATTGCATGTCACAGATCTGAGAATCCACCCTTCCAGAAAATCAGCTAACACCCACCCAGGTGCTGCAGTCCTTTGTCTTCTCTCTGCATGTCAGCAGTCTGATTGCAAATAAAACATGTTCCTCAATCCTGCAGTATTTCAGGCTTTTTAAAGAAAGTCTTACTGAGGAAATCAATAGAAAAAAATGGATTATTCTCTTTTAGCCTGTAAGCTTGTTTCCTTAGAAAGTTCTAACAATCATACTAATAGCAGGTAGTTATTGAATGCTTTGTAAATGCCAGATGTGGTATGTGTAACATATATGTGTTATGATCTTTATTTTTCCTATTAAAGCCAACAACTCTAATAGAGAAATAACTAATCTTTTTTTTTTTTTTTTGAGATGAAGTTTTGCTCTTTCACCCAGGCTGGGGCGAAGTGGTGTGATCTCAGCTCACTGCAACCTCTGCCCCCTGGGTTCAAGTGATTCTCGTGCCTCAGCTTCCCAAGTAGCTGGGATTACAAGTGTGTGCCACCACACCCGGCTAATTTTTGTATTTTTAGTAGAGATAGGGTTTCTCCATGGTGGTCAGGCCGCTCTCGAACTTCTGACCTCAAGTGATCTGCCCACCTCAGCCTCCCAAAGTGCTGGGATTACAGACGTGAGTCACCGCGCCTGGCCGGGAATTACCTAATCTTAATGTTCTCTGTGTGCAAATGAGGAAACTGAGGTACCAGGTCTTAATTAAAATAATTTTCTCAGACTCCTGACTCAAAAGTTATCACTGGGATACACTTTCTCTGTAATTACGCATGTGAATCATGATTTTCTTCTGAAATAAAGTACCTCCCCCTCCCCATCCTCAATCTCATCTCTTCCATACCTCAAAAAGTGACCTGCCATGGAGTTTAATAATCTTAGTGTTAAAAATGCTGTCCATTTACCTTGTGTGAAGAAATGAGACTTACAAACATCTGCAACTTCTGTTGTATATTTTTCCCTCAGGCTTGAAGTCTTTCTTCTGGATGGAAACCAAATAAAGCCTTTCGCTTCTAGCTCTAGCAGACTTGCCATTCATAATGACAGTCTCATTTTTAGACCACTGATTCTGCAGCTTCACTCATAGTTTTGTCTAAATCTCAGATTGGTAGCAGCTGGTTCCAGTTGTATCAGTTAGATCTTAGAGCATTTTGCTAGTTTAATACTAGTTAAACTAATGCTTTATAACTATCTGCTTATTTTAGTATGTCTTAGAAAGTTGTATAAAGATAGCTATTTTGATCTTAGTAAAATTCTCCCACTTTTCGTCTATGTGTAACCAAAATATTTTTCTTTTATCCCACACAGTTTATTTTCTTTTTTTTTTTATAAGTGGTTGTCAACCACTTTTTCTTTCCACTGCCAGAATACCCTTTCCACCTCACTTTCTGTATTTTCCATTTTATTTTATTTTATTTTATTTTTTATTATACTTTAAGTTCTAGGGTATATGTGCACAATGTGCAGGTTTGTTACATATGTATACATGTGCCCTGTTGGTGTGCTGCACCCATTAACTCCTCATTTACATTAGGCATATTTCCTAATGCTATCCCTGCCCCCACCCCCTCCCCACAACAGGACCTGGTGTGTAATGTTCCCCTTCCTGTGTTCAAGTGATCTCATTGTTCAGTTCCCACCTATGAATGAGAACATGTGGTATTTGGTTTTCTGTTCCTGTGATAGTCTGCTGAGAATAATGGTTTCCAGCTGCATCCATGTCCCTACAAAGGACACGAACTCATCCTTTTTTATGGCTGCATAGTATTCCATGGTGTATATGTGCCACATTTTCTTAATCCAGTCTGTCACTGATGGACATTTGGGTTGATTCCAAGTCTTTGCTACTGTGAATAGTACCGCAATAAACATACGTGTGCATGTGTCTTTATAGCAGCATGACTTATAATCCTTTGGGTATATACCCAGTAATGGGGTGGCTGGGTCAAATGGTATTTCTAGTTCTAGATCCTTGAGGAATCGCCACACTGTTTTCGACAGTGGTTGAACTAGTTTACAGTCCCACCAACAGTGTAAAAGTGTTCCTATTTCTCCACATCCTCTCCAGCACCTGTTGTTTCCTGACTTTTTAACGATTGCCATTCTAACTGGTGTGAGATGGTATCTCATTGTGGTTTTGATTTGCATTTCTCTGATGGCCAGTGATGATGAGCATTTTTTCATATGTCTGTTGGCTGTATGAATGTCTTCTTTTGAGAAGGGTCTGTTCATATCCTTTGCCCACTTTTTGGTGGGGTTGTTTGTTTTTTTCTTGTAAAATTGCTTGAGTTCTTTATAGGTTCTGGATATTATCCCTTTGTCAGATGAGTAGATTGCAAACATTTTTTCCCATTCTGTAGGTTGCCTGTTCACTCTGATGGTAGTTTCTTTTGCTGTGCAGAAGCTCTTTAGTTTAACTAGATCCCATTTGTCAATTTTGGCTATTGTTGCCATTGCTTTTGGTGTTTTAGACATGAAGTCCTTGCCCATGCCTATGTCCTGAATGGTATTCCCTAGGTTTTCTTCTGGGGTTTTTATGATTTTAGGTCTAACATTTAAGTCTCTAATCCATCTTGAATTAATTTTCGTATGAGTAAGGAAAGGATCCAGTTTCAGCTTTCTACTTATGGGTAGCCAATTTTCCCAGTGCCATTTATTAAATAGGGAATCCTTTCCCCATTTCTTGTTTTTGTCAGGTTTGTCAAAGATCAGATGGCTGTAGATGTGTGGTATTATTTCTGAGGGCTCTGTTCTGTTCCATTGGTCTATATCTCTGTTTTGGTACCAGTACCATGCTGTTTTGGTTACTGTAGCCTTGTAGTATAGTTTGAAGTCAGGTAGCATGATGCCTCAAACTTTGTTCTTTTGGCTTAGGATTGTCTTGGCAATGCAGGTTCTTTTTTGGTTCCATATGAACTTTAAAGCAGTTTTTTCCAATTCTGTGAAGAAAGTCATTGGTAGCTTGATGGAGATGGCATTGAATGTATAAATTACCTTGGGCAGTATGGCCATTTTCACAATATTGATTCTTCCTATTCATGAGCATGGTATGTTCTTCCATTTGTTTGTGTCCTCTTTTACTTTGTTGAGCAGTGGTTTGTAATTCTCCTTAAAGAGGTCCTTCACATCCCTTGTAAGTTGGATTCCTAGGTATTTTATTCTCTTTGAAGCTATTGTGAATGGGAGTTCATCCACGATTTGGCTCTCTCTTTGTCTGTTACTGGTGTATAAGAATGCTTGTGACTTTTGCACATTGATTTTGTATCCTGAGACTTTGCTGAAGTTGCTTATCAGCTTAAGGAGATTTTGGGCTGAGACGATGGGGTTTTCTAAATATACAATCATGTCATCTGCAAACAGGGAAAATTTGACTTCTTATTTTCCTAACCAAATACCCTTTATTTCTTTCTCTTGCCTGATTGCCCTAGCCAGAACTTCCAACACTATGTTGAATAGGAATGGTGAGAGAGGGCATCCCTGTCTTGAGCCAGTTTTCAAAGGGAATGCTTCCAGTTTTTGCCTATTCAGTATGATATTGGCTGTGGGTTTGTCATAAATAGCTCTTATTATATTGAGATATGTCCCATCAATACCGAATTTATTGCGAGTTTTTAGCATGAAGGGCTGTTGAATTTTGTCAAAGGCCTTTTCTGCATCAATTGAGATAATCATGTGGTTTTTGTCTTTGGTTCCGTTTATATGCTGGATTACATTTATTGACTTGCATATGTTGAACCAGCCTTGCATCCCAGGGAGGAAGCCTACTCGATCATAGTGGATAAGCTTTTTGATGTGCTGCTGGATTCGGTTTGCCAGTATTTTATTGAGGATTTTTGCATTGATGTTCATCAGGGATATTGGTCTAAAATTCTCTTTTTTGTGTGTCTCTGTCAGGCTTTGGTATCAGGATGATGTTGGCCTCATAAAATGAATTAGGGAGGATTCCCTCTTTTTCTATTGATTGGAATATAACTCCTCCTTGTACCTCTGGTAGAATTTGGCTGTGAATCCATCTGGTCCTGCACTTTTTTGGTTAGTAGGCTATTAATTATTGCCTCAATTTCAGAGCCTGCTATTGGTCTATTCAAGGATTCAACTTCTTCCTGGTTTAGTCTTGGGAGAGTGTAAGTGTCCAGGAAATTATGCATTTCTTCTAGGTTTTCTAGTTTATTTGTGTAGAGGTGTTTATAGTATTCTCTGATGGTACTTTGTATTTCTGTGGGGTCGGTGGTGATATCCCCTTTATCATTTTTTATTATGTCTATTTGATTCTTTTCTCTTTTCTTCTTTATTAGTCTTCCTAGCGGTCTATCAATTTTGTTGATCTTTTCAAAAAACCAGCTCCTGGATTCATTGATTTTTTGGAGGGTTTTTTGTGTCTCTATCTCCTTCAGTTCTGCTCTGATCTTAGTTATTTCTTGCCTTCTGCTAGCTTTTGAATGTGTTTGCTCTTGCTTCTCTAGTTCTTTTAATTGTAATGTTAAGGTGTCAATTTTAGATCTTTCCTGCTTTCTCTTGTGGGCATTTAGTGCTATAAATTTCCCTCTAAAAACTGCTTTAAATGTGTCCCAGAGATTCTAGTATGTTGCATCTTTGTTCTCATTGGTTTCAAAGAACATCTTTATTTCTGCCTTCATTTTGTTATGTACCCAGTAGTCATTGAGGAGCAGGTTGTTCAGTTTCCATGTAGTTGAGTGGTTTTGATTGAGTTTGTTAGTCCTGAGTTCTAGTTTGATTGCATTGTGATCTGAGAGACATTTTATTATAATTTCTGTTCTTTTACATTTGCTGAGGAGTGCTTTACCTCTAACTGTGTGGTCAGTTTTGGAATAAGTGTGATGTGGTGCTGAGAAGAATGTATATTCTGTTGATTTGGGGTGGAGAGTTCTGTAGATGTCTATTAGGTCCGCTTGGTGCAGAGTTGAATTCAATTGCTGGATATCCTTGTTACCTTCTGTGTTGTTGATCTGTCTAATGTTGACAGTGGGGTGTTAAAGTCTTCCATTATTATTGTATGGGAGTCTGAGTCTCTTTGTAGGTCTCTAAGGACTTGCTTTATGAATCTGGGTGCTCCTGTATTGGGTGCATATATATTTAGGATAGCTAGCTCTTCCTGATGAATTGATGCCTTTACCATTATGTAATGGCCTTCTTTGTCTCTTTTGATCTTTGTTGGTTAAAGTCTGTTTTATCAGAGACTAGAATTGCAACCCCTGCTGTTTTTTGTTTTCCATTTGCTTGGTAGATCTTCCTCCATCCCTTTATTTTGAGCCTATGTGTGTCTCTGCATGTGAGATGGGTCTCCTGAATACAGCAAACTGATGGATCTTGACTCTTTATCCAATTTGCCAGCTGTGTCTTTTAGTTGGACCATTTAGTCCATTTACATTTAAGGTTAATGTTGTTATGTGTGAACTTGATCCTGTCATTATGATTTTAGCTGGTTATTTTGTTTGCTAGTTGATGCAGTTTCTTCGTAGCATCAATGGACTTTACATTTTGACATGTTTTTGCAACAGCTTGTACCTGTTATTCCTTTCCATGTTTAGTGCTTCCTTCAGGATCTCTTGTAGGGCAGGCATGGTGGTGACAAAATCTCTAAGCATTTGCTTATCTGTAAAGGATTTTATTTCTCCTTCACTTATGAAACTTAGTTTGGCTGGATATGAAATTCTGGGTTGAAAATTCTTTTCTTTAAAAATGTTGAATATTGGCCCCCACTCTCTTCTGGCTTGTAGAGTTTCTGCCGAGAGATCTGCTGTTAGTCTGATGGGCTTCCCTTTGTGGGTTACCCGACCTTTCTCTCTGGCTGCCCTTAACATTTTTTCCTTCATTTCAACTTTGGTGAATCTGACAATTATGTGTCTTGGAGTTGCTCTTCTCTTTGTGGCATTCTCTGTGTTTCCTGAATTTGAATGCTGACCTGCCTTACTAATTTGGGGAAGTTTTCCTGGATGATATCCTGCAGAGTGTTTTCCAACTTGGTTCCATTTTCCCTGTCACTTTCAGGCACACCAATCAGACATAGATTTGGTCTTTTCACATAATCCCATATTTCTTGGAGGCTTTGTTCATTTCTTTTTACTCTTTTTTCTCTACACTTCTCTTCTCACTTCATTTCATTCATTTGATCTTCATACGCTGATACTCTTTCTTCCAGTTGATCAAGTCAGTTACTGAAACTTGTGCATTTGTCACATAGTTCTCGTGTTATGGTTTTCATCTCTATCAGTTCTTTTAAGGACTTCTCTACATTGGTTATTCTAGTTAGCCGTTCGTCAGATCTTTTTTCAACATTTTTAATTTCTTTGCACTGGTTATATAGTTCCTTCTTTAGCTCTGAGAAGTTTGATCAACTGAAGCCTTCTTCTCTCAACTCATGAAAGTCATTCTCCATCCAGCTTTGTTCCGTTGCTGGCAATGAGCTGCGTTCCTTTGGAGGGGGAGATGCACTCTGATTTTTTGAATTTCCTGCTTTTCTGCACTGCTTTTTCCCCATCTTTGTGGTTTTATCTGCCTTTGGTCTGTGATGATAGTGACATACTGATGGGGTTTTGGTGTAGGTGTCCTTTCTGTTTGTTAGTTTTCCTTCTAACAGTCAGGACCCTCAGCTGCAGGTCTGTTGGAGTTTGCTTGAGGTCCACTCCAGACCCTGTTTGCCTGGGTATCAGCAGCGGAGGCTGCAGAAGATAGAATATTGCTGAACAGTGAGTGTTGCTGTCTGCTTCTTGCTCTGGAAGCTTCGTCTCTGGGACCGTGTGAGGTGTGAAGTGGCATTCTGCACCTAGTGGGGGATGTCTCCCAGTTAGGCTACTCAGGGGTCAGGGACCCACTTTAGCAGGCAATCTGTCCATTCTCAGATCTCAGTCTCCGTGCTGGGAGATACATAGCTCTCTGCAAAGCTGTCAGGGACATTTACCTCTGCCGAGGTTTCTGCTGCTTTTTGTTTAGCTATGCCCTGTCCTCAGAGGTGGAGTCTACAGAGGCAGGCCGGCCTCCTTGAGCTGTGTTGGGCTCCACCCAATTCAAGCTTCCCCGTGGCTTTGTTTACCTACTTAAGCCTCAGCAATGGTGGGCGCCCCTCCCCCAGCGTCGCTGCCACCTTGCAGTTAGATCTCAGACTGCTGTGCTAGCGATGAGGGAGGCTCCGTGGGCGTGGGACCCTCTGAGCCAGGTGTGGGATATAATCTCCTTTTGTGCCGTTTGCTAAGACCCTTGGTAAAGCACAGTATTAGGGTGGGAGTTACCTGATTATCCAGGTGTTGTGTGTCTCAATTTCCTTTGGCTAGGAAAAGGAATTCCCTTCCCCCTGCGCTTCCCAGGTGAGGTGATGCCTCTCCCTGCTTCAGCTCTTGCTGTTCAGGCTGCACCCGCAGACCAGCGCCAACTTCCGACATGCCCCAGTGAGATGAACCCAGTACCTCTGTTGAAAATGCAGGTGTCACTCATCTTCTGTGTCACTCACACTGGGAGCTGGAGGCTGGAGCTGTTCCTATTCGGCCATCTTGGGTGCGCTCATATTTTCCATTTTAAATCAACCTTCTAGCTTATTTTCTAGCTACTATAGTGTCCTCTAAAACATAAATGTGCACATTTCCTGTTCACCAGTCCCTGAATTCTACTCTAGAGTTTATCTAAACAAAGAGCATTAGTAGCCTATTTTCATGTCTTTGTATAATCTCACTTTATGAGATATGTAGTCATATAAATGTGTCCAGTCCTACTTGCTGTGTTTCTCTTCCATGAAGACTGTATATATAGAGATCTCTATGGAACAGAACTCCATCAAGTATTTCTAGCACTGCGGGTTGTTTTCTCTTTTAAAATAAATAAAAATATGTGAACTGGTCGATGGAGCATTATTTTTCAAATGTTCTCCTTTTCATCTTGAAACAAATAATGAGTAACATTTTATAGAGAACATGATGAGACATGGTCTATGTAAAATTATATTACTTATCTTTATTAAACAGATCTAACTTTCTGTAAGTGCTTATACATTACAGTAAACAAAATCGAAAAGTCTTTTAGGCTTTTTTTCTGGGATAGTACTATTTTTGTGATAATAATTTACAAGTTATCAGAACAATTCTAGCTACAAAATTGCAACTATTGTGTGTGATGGTAGAATAAAAAATTTATTTTGAGATATTGAAAGGAGATTCTCATAAAATAAAGTCAACTTTTAAAACTCCATTCTCACAAATTTTTTATGTTTTTTTAAAAAGATTGGCTACTTAAATATGTTTGACTTTCTTAAGTGAATGTAAAAACACATTATTAATGATTGCTAAAGAGTAGGTATCAGTATGATACATATAATTTATTAATCTTATAGAAGGGATTTTGAGTGGGAGTAAAGAAATATTTGTGAAATAGAAAAAAAATGAGAATTCATAAAAGGTATGCTAAAAATTCTTAAGCTGAAAACTTAAAGTCTATAACAGACTAAACACATTCCAAACGCCTCTGTATATTACATATGGATGCTATCTCTCAGCATGTGGATACTTGATACATTTATTAGGAAAGATTTGTGTTGTGCTTTCGGTGCAAAACTATAAAAATATGTTATAAAGGTAAGGGCAATAATTTTCAGTGACTAAGCAAAATTTGAATCTCTGTTTATAAAAGTCTTTAAAAGCAGTATTGTAAACCTAGAGTGCAAATGCTTTTGGTTTAGTCTTCCTCAAATACCTAAAAATGCACTATAAATTCTGTTATTATATAAAACTTATTGCTTTTTTGTCTATTGAAAGCCATTCAACTTTCTCTGTCAACCAAGCATTTTATATTCAGACCTTGTAATGCATACCTATATATACCAGTCCATATACACATATTTATATGAATGTTCATATCCTCACATATATGGAGATGAATCATTTAATACTGTATTATCACTCTAAGATTTGTTTTGTTTTTAGCTTTTATTCCAAGCCTCTGACATAATCTGCTTGACTGAGCAAGTTTTACATATATCAGCAATATCTGGGTAAAACTCATTTGAAATTTATTATCAGATTTGAAATTTCATCATATTCCACAAATGCTGAAAACTGGTGTGCTCTTTTTTTGCATTTCTTAATGATAATAAGCTTGCAAAGAAAACACATTAAAAATCAACCTAATCCACTGATGAGAATATATTTAATGTATTTATTTTAGATTACTGATAATTTAGGGAATACTTCATGCAGAGTGAATTCATCATACATTTTGCTTAATGCTGTTCTCAGCTTTCCAGCAAGAAGCCAAAATTTCACCATTTTCATGTTGGAGCAGAAAGCATTTGTAGCAGCTGTAGCTCTTAATTTGACATCTAGTTTCAGGTCATTTTCATGTAAATAGGAAACAATGGAGACCTGCTTACAATTTCCATAACGCGGATGTTTGCTTCAACTTTATTATTTTCTTCTGACAATTATATTTTCTCCCTGGGATTAAAGGAACCAGTAATCATTCACAGTTATTATTTTTCATCTTTATGAAAACTTGGTAGTTCTACTCTTTATTACTCAAAAGCTCCCAGTGCCTTCCATATTTCAGTCATATACACAATCTATTAATGTTTCTAGTTCATCCTTTCCTTAATCTGGGGTAGGTTAGGCAGGTCAGGTTTTCTATTTCTTTCTATAATACATTTTCTTCAGGCTTTGCAACCTCTTTTTCTACCTTTAAAAAAATATAGGAGGTGAAAATTTGGAATTGTTCTCTTGAATATAACTGATGTTTTATTGAAAAGCAAGTTTGAGTTTTGATTTATATTGCTTTGAACATGCCCATATGTATTACCAACTGTGGCTTCACAGCATTATAACATGTAATTCTGTGCTTTCTCTAATAAGTATTTTATTTCATTTTTCCTCTGTTCCAGAGAAGAAGCCTACTTTATGCTGAAGCATCAATGTGCTTTCTTCTGTGTTTTGTATGATCTGTACAGTAATTTTCAAGTGTGTTTCAATGGGGAAAATTTTAATTTTTGTGTACCTCTTTTAAAATATGTTGACTTATGCAGATTAAGTTAAGTAGGAAGGTATTTTTGTAGGTAGTCATTTCCATTTGTTCCTCTTCTAGGAGTAAACATAAGAAATCAGAGAGCCTTTTAAACATTTTGTTTTCTGGATCATCTGAACATACCAATAAATTATGTATTCTTTTGACTTAGTCTCTGCTGTTGAAGTTATATTAGTTGATATAATCTGAGTGGGGTGGGTGTGTGTGTGTGTGTGTGTGTGTGTGTGTGTGTGTGTGTGTGTTTTAGATGTGCCTTCTCTGTTTTTTAGGAGACGCTCATTTGTGCTCTTGTTTTTTTCTGTCCCAGTGATATGACAAGAACAGTGGAGATTTCTGGGGAAGGAGGCCCATTGGGAATACATGTAGTGCCCTTCTTTTCATCTCTGAGTGGAAGGTAAGATGTTTTTCTCATTCTAGAAGCTCGTGCTAATGAAAACCCTGATTTGAGCTCCTTTTCCCAAATATTTTTCAGAAGGAGATTAAAGGTGAATTCTGTTATTCAAATGGATACCTCAAGACATACTTTTGTTGGCCACTTAAGTGTTGGAAACAAAAGACAATAATTGACTTTAGGATGTAATGGGGGAAAAAATCAGCCACAGTTTCTCCATTTACACTTAATTATGAAATACTTCCTTAAAGTATCCTTGTCAGTGACACATAGTAAACAGATCCTTGGCAAAGATATTAACATATTGTTAGACAAATGTTGCAACTGAATTTTTTTGATATTCCAGAATATGCTTCAACAAGTGAGTATAATAATTCTAAATTGGTATATCCTGTTATTCCTCAAGTATGTAGCATTTAGAATAATAAATATTCTAACATTTTAAGTAGCTATATCTGATGCTGTGTATGTATGATGGCTTTACAGAAGCAACGTGTCATCATGCTGTATTTTCCTAAAATATAATTTAGTCAATTAAAAATAATTTACCACATCTTTTTGGAATTTTTAACACATTATGTTGCTAAATCCACACTGGTAAAAATGGCATTGTAGATTGTATCAACACTTCTTGAAATTTACATCTGTCTAACTGGATTTAAAGACTGTTCTCTTGATGGAAATTAAAATGTGTGCCTCAGAGTTCATATTAGCCCTGTTAAAACAATTGTACTGAACTTGTTTTAAATATTATGTCACTTTGTAATAAAACGACCACATTTAGCACTAGACTGATATTGACAAGGGTTGTCAGAAACTTAAAATCAGTTTTTCACCAACATGACATGATTGCAGTTAATTTACTGAATTTATTTTCTTAAAAACATCATTGAAAAGGGGGGATTCCTTATTTTAGTTTAGGATATCACAGATGAGACAAGTCAATTGATTTCCCAAGGTCACACAAAATCCAGCTCCCCTAACTTCTCACTTCATTGTTCTTTCAAGAAATAAAATTTTCCCAAAGGTTATATAGTATTAATTTAGTGATTCTGAATATTTATTCAATTCAGTATGCCCTATAGCAAAAAGAACAGATTTAGTCATGGTATTTGGGTTGGCATCACATTCAGCAGGTAGCCATCTGCTACCTGTAATTGCGAAGTCATCACCTTTTTTTTTTTTTGCAAATAACATCTGATGCCAGGCTCTCACTGGAATGAATGTTCCCAAAAAGAAATGAACCAAAAAGCTAGCAGCTCTTATTGTCTCATTTCCTGTATGTGTTAATAAGTGTGTTTATAAATGTTATGGGTTATGGCATAGGACAAACTGAGGTTGGTTTTGATAGATAGGGTGAATATTTACTCGGTTGTCATGAGAAATTCTAATAACTTTTGGCAGAAGTATACTAACAGAGCTTTGTGAACTACCAGAGCTGTTAAATGACCAGGCTCTTTAGTTTAATGATGCTGGGATAGAACACAAGATCTTCCCAATTTCCAAAAATGAGAAAATATACAGTGTGGCAGTCGCTATACTTCATTTTCAATAGTTCAGAAAACAAGCTGATCCTATAGCTCAGAAATCACATTCTCTCACTTCAAACGAGGGAAATACACTAAGCTTTATTGATTCCCTCCCTCCTCCTTCCTGGTTCTGATTCCTAGCACAAACCTTGTAGAATAGAAGAAAGAGTACTGGACGTGGTTTCAGAACTATTGGATTTGAATCCCAGTGTTCTTTTTTATAACCTTGATCAAGTCCCCTAAACTTGCCTCTTTTGAGTACCTACTTTACATCAAGGTTATGGTGATTAAATAACATTAAAAATGTGAAAGTTCCTTGTAAACCACATAATGTATGAATGTGTAAATCATCAGTATGATGATTATTTTGGCTAAAACCAAAAAGCCTGATTCAGAAATGCAGTTTTATTATAAGTTCATGGTTAACTGTTCAGTAACTTGGTGAAATAGTTCTATTATTTTTTTTGCTATCCACCAGTATTATAGAAAGGAAATTTAATTAAAAAACATTAAAAATGCTATGGAAGTGGAGACATGAGCCAATAAAAGTTAAGAAGTAATGAGTACAGGCTGAAACAGCATACTTAACTCAACCCATGTGTCTAGATGAAACTGCGTATAGAGCATGTCAGACAAGTGTCTGACTTCATAATGCCATATGGTTTCACTGTGTGAGCACAGGGGCTTCGCTGAGGTCATAGTGCTATACTTTGCTCTTAATTTCCTTCCATTTATTGGTATGTGCCATTATCTTAAATTGGAATTTACATTTAATTTTTTACTAAGATTACTGTAATTGACTTTGCCTTCTATTTTTTTTTTCTTTTAGAAAACTGTTGCCACACCTGTTGTTGAATAAGAAACCTAATCTAAGTTAGATCATCCTAAGTAAACTATGGTGGCTGCTCTACTAGATAAAGCCTCAATGAATCCATTAGATAGCATCGCAGAGGGATGCTGAATGCTGCTTGTATTGAGGGCCATTGGCTTTCCCAGTAAAAACAAAACAAACATAAAAAAACTCCAAAGTTCTTGCAACTAAAACACAACTTAATTTTATTCATATTTTAAAAATCAATGTTTTTTTGTGAATTAAAAACATAAATTAATTTGTTTCAGTACAGGTAGCATAATAGGCCTCAGTTTCATAGGGAAGACAGCTAAACAGGAGAGAGAACAGGGGCTGAATGAAAGCTAATAAAGACTGTGTGAAGAGATGTTCAAACAAAAATACTAAGCTGGTGGTCACAGGCTGTGTGACATTGGGGAAAGAACAGGAAAGGGGCAAGGAGAAGATGTTGGTGCCTAAATGATGATTAGAAGAGCAAAAAGAATTGTTACCCCTCTAATTCTGTGAGGCTGTGGATTTCAGCATCCTTTATCACTGCTCATTAATGCAAATTAACTGGTTAGTCTCGGCCTATAACTTCTCGACAGCATTAATCTTTGAATTCTGTGAGTCTTGGTCCCAAATGAGACAGCTACCACAGCCCACCAGTTTAGGGCAAAGAGGATAATGAGGTATTGTTTTCTGAGCCTTCTCATAGTGGTCTGGATGAAATCAAACTGGAGGGAATCTATCCCTTCCATGGAGCAGAGAGGGCAGAAGTGGTTTGTTGCCAGGGACCAAACTAATAAAATCAGTCAGTTTTACATTTTACCGAAATTACCTCTGACACATGGGTTTTACAGTTGGGCTTATTCTGTCAATAAATTTTTCATGGAAAGTTAGATTATTTAGATCAGTGAGGTTCACATAGCATACTCCAGTTGTAATATGCCAGCTAAATTGCAACCCAGTGGCCCGAAAGAATTAATTCATCTCCCAAAATGTGAAATTAAATCCTAGGGAGTAACATTACATGACTGATGATGTACTGAATTAAATTAAAGGAAGACTTGAATGCTTGTTAAAAAAAATATCACTTACATAAACAAGTGTATAACCACATGTGAGCCTCCTAATGGATCAAGTTATTGTGAATCCACCCTAACAGAAATCCAAAATGTGGACTCTTAGGATGCTGTTTAATTTAGGGGAAAAAAAAGCAACACAATTTTGATCTATTATTTTAATGTGTCAAATAGTTAAATTTTTAATACTGTGTTTCAAGATTAAAGTAACACAGAATATGATTAATTTGCTAACCTACTAGAACTAGGAAATGAACCACAAGACCCCACTGCACACTTGTGCCTATGACCCTGAGCCTTCCCTGCAATAGATGGCGTGACTGCTTGCTGTTCTCTCTCCTGCAGCAGCATGCTGTATTCATTTAACATTTTCGAAGTGGAGACCCAAATATCACTGCTATGCCTGTTGAGGTCTTGAGAAGATGGGAGCTCATTAAGGGGGCAGAGGCTCAACTCCGTGGCCACTCCAAACAGAAGGACTGCTTTCTCTGATACTTGCATTATAGATTGCCCTTTTCTATGGCTGACCCTGTTATTTACACATAAAATGTGCTCATGTTTTATTTAGATTTGAAATTTAATGTGAAGGTATTTTGTAATAGCACACATGGTTTTTATACAAAAGAGAGTGACAAAGTAGAAAAACAAGAGGATTGATAAAGCATAGATCACAGTTTCTCCAAATCTAGCAGACTCCTCTTGCAGGACATATCTATCTTTCTTACTCTGGGACACAGCTAAGCCCTGTCATATCACAAAGAGAAGGGAAATCCCACAAATGAGAAATAATGAAAATACGTATAAGTTCCATTTCTTACGGTTTTTGGTTTAGTTTTGGTTGATGTATATAACAGAATTGTGTACGAATGTACACACACACACACACACACACAATTTTAATTCTTATGGCTATAGTTCTCTTCCTTCTCTCCTTCTCTTCCAACCTCCTCCTGATTCTAAGCTACAACCACAAAAATCCGGAAGCCCCTTGGTATCCTCTCTAAATTAGCCTCTTCTTGGTTGAAATTTCAGACAACTCTTCCCAAAGCCTGCCTTCATCATGTCGCTGCCCTGTTTGGAAGTAGGGGCTACTGGATGCCCCCCTCCAGGTCCATCAGATTAAATTCATTGACTGTTCAAAGCCTTTGTGTGTGGCACTGGTCTCCCATCTAGTTAGCTCTCATATTTTTGAAGACTCTAGGCTTGTTAATGTCTTTAGTTTTTGGACTTCAGCTGTACCCCAAATGTATACTGAAGTTACCTGGTCCTGGCCCTACAGCTTTGTCTCAGACTCCTCCATCCTGAGCACACAGAAAATGCCCAACACATACTTGATTTGGTAGCACCAACAAATGGGATCCAGCTTCCTTCTAAACTGAGTAATATGATCTGAGCTTAAATGTTTGTTTACTTCTTAAAATGCAAATTATTAGAATAGGTAGTAAGACTGCAAAACAATTACTGTGAATACCCTAATGCTCTCCCACTGCAAAACATCACGTTGCCGTGTTGGCACTAACTCAGACTTACTTATTATAGTCAGGTTTGATGCCCTTCTCCAAACCACAAGTCTTTGGTGTCAACTCCACTAAACTAGCCTTTCAATAAGTTTACTGCGAGCATGAGAAATGAAGTCTCAGATTGATGTTAGTACTTATGCATATTTATCTAGAAGGGCTTTTTGTCCTGTAGTGAGTTTTGGCTTTTTTGGATTAGGGATTAAAATAACAAACAGTTGCCTGAATATGAAGTATAATTTCTTTTGTAAATAGAAATCAATAGTATTTCTGAACAGTTGCAAGTGGAGAAATAATTAGCATTTATTATTCAGTAATTATGTTTCAATCTAAATTTTGCATTTAGGATTCTAGGACTCTTCATCCGAGGCGTAGAAGAAAACAGCAGGTCCAAGCGGGAGGGACTATTTCACGAAAATGAATGTATTGTAAAAATCAACAGTGTGGATCTCGTAGACAAAACGTTTGCTCAGTAAGCATTTTTTCATTGTTTTATTTACTCTGTTGATCCCTAGCATGGTTATAATCATTACTGAACTCATTATGATCAAAATAGTAGGTAGAATTTCTAGTCACTTCCCTTTGAACGATCCAGGACATCCATTTTCAAATGCTTCTAATGTTTTAGCCTACTCAAAGGTGGCCCACACATGTCTCTGGCAGGTCTGAGAATGCTAAACTACAGAATATCACAAGCCTTCCTGCCTGGCTGTCTTTACTGGGACGTCGTTCAACGGGTTTGTTTTTCTTGCGCTATGGGTCAGTTAAACTGGTATTTAATGGCTCTTTTCACAGACTGTTAGTTCAGCTTATTAATTAACTTACTTTGTGTCAGCAGTCTTCCTTAAGCTAAAAAATCTGTGAGAGATGTCTGAGGACTCACTGAATCATAGAAACAAACAGAAAAAAATAAAATTAAAATACCATCTCTTGGCCAGGTGCAGTGACTCACGCCTGTAATCCCAGCACTTTGGGGGGTCAAGGTGGGTGGATCATGAGGTCAGGAGATCAAGACCAGCCTGGCCAAAATGATAAAACCCCATCTCTACTAAACATGCAAAAGAAAATTAGGCAGGCTTGGTGGTACGCACCTGTAATCCCAGCTACTCAGGAGGCTGAGGCAGGATAATCGCTTGAACCTGGGAGACGGAGGTTGCAGTGAGGTGAGATTGTGCCTTTGCACTCCACCCTAGGCGACAGGGAAAGACTCCATCTTCAAAATGAATAAATAAATAAATAAATACTGTCTCCCTCAAGAAATCATCTCTCTGCATGTGAAAATGTTAAGGGAATGGCTTCCTGTACACAGGAATTAGAGTGTATAGTAATCTGATGCATATTTTTTTTAATGTATGTTGGCATTGCAGTGGGATTCTGGACCAAAGGACTAAGTACTAATAATCCTTGGGAATCATCACCACCCTCTTGTTTCTGACCAAAACAGGTCCTAATACATCTTCTCTCTGGGCATTAGTTGTCAATATTGTATGTGTGCATGTGGACAAAGATGAGCGGTTGTGGGTAGAGGAAGAGTGGGTACTGGCTGCTAAGTATGAAAAGAAATGAGACCTTAGAAGAATCTATTGTGTTAAAATAATGATAGGCAAAACTATAATTATTATTAGTAATAATCTTTTAATATACTACTGTGCTTTTTCACAAGGACTTGATAATTATGCAAAGCAGTCATTACTTCTATTTTATAGAGGTGGAAAGTGAGACTCATAAAAATTTTGTATAGAGTTAGTATGGAGTAGAAACTGATTCCTATGCTAGCAAAAATAATAGGGGAACTGACCACAGGAGTTAGGTGGCCTATGGGAAATCTTCCTTCTCCCCTAACAATTTGCGGAATTAAGCACTTCAGAAACGGGGGTACGGGATAGAGTTTGAGGAATCAGATTGCAGTCGGGGTTATGATTAGTTATTATGTGCTATGGCTGCTAGGAACAGAGACCTGAAATAAGAGTAGCTGAAACAAGATTAACATTAATTTTTCCTAACAACAAGCAAGCGTGGAAGAGGGCACTCGCACTCCATAGTTACTGCGGCAGCTGCACAGCCATCAGCGGGTCAGGCGGCTTCCGTTTTCTGCTTTCATCTTGCCATGTGGCTACTATCGTTCAGTGGAAAAATGGGCACAAGATGGCTGCTGAATTGCCTCAGTCACTTCTGAGTTTCAGGAAATAAGGAAGAGAAACAGGAGAACAATAAAAGTTTTTATCTCTCTACTGAATCAGCCTCTTCTAAAGAGCTTTCCTTTAATGCCTTCATTTATATCTTCTGGGCAAGAAAGACTGGGAAAAGTAGTCATTTGAACTGGGCACAGGGCATCTAGAGGCATGAGGAAGAAGGGGAGAAAATGTTATAAGAAGTTTGAGGAAGAACACAAAGCGCTAAGTCATAAAAGTGGAAAACGCAGTTGCTCTATGTGAGACTAACAGGAAGGGTGCATGTTGGATTGAGATTCCACTGAGACATTTAGGCACAGGCAAGGCACCTGCCAAAATGTCTCCATGAGCAAACATGGGTGTCAAACATGAACTTGTGTAACACAACGCATGTTAGAAAAGATCTGTACTTTAGAAGGATGTCCTAAAAGAAACCTAACTAATGATCTGGTCCAAAATATCAAATTATTTTGTTTTTTATATTCACTGTGGTAATCACTTCTGGTTAGATTTTCATCTTTAGAAACGTATAAAAGCTGTGGGTCATTGGACAAATTATTTCATCTCTCTGAGCCTCAACTTCCATGTCTGTGAAATGAAAGCTAGTTATACTTACCTAACATGCTTGTTAAATTAGAGAAGGATGCATGGTAATAATGCATGTATAACTCGGTGCAGGGGCACTGAGTGGGCAAGTAGTAAGTGGTAACTAGTATGTAGTTGGCAAGGTCATTCTGTTAGGAATATTGATCGTGTCTCCTATGATTATCCACTGTGTTGCTCTTGGTTGCCATCCTGCTGGGGTATTTTAGAAGATGCTGCACCTCAAAGCAGGGTCATCCTACATTTATCAACTCTCTTTCCAGGGCTCAGGATGTCTTCCGCCAGGCAATGAAATCCCCAAGCGTGCTCCTCCACGTGCTTCCTCCGCAAAACCGTGAACAGTATGAAAAATCAGTCATTGGACCTCTTAACATTTTTGGTAACAATGATGGCGTTTTGAAAACCAAAGCGCCGCCTCCTGTCCATGGAAAATCGGGACTAAAGACAGCAAATCTCACAGGAGCCGAAAGTCCTGAAACAGATGCATCAACTTGCCTGCAACAAAACAAGAGTCCCCGAGTACCAAGGCTAGGAGGAAAACCATCCTCTCCCTCACTCTCCCCTCTCATGGGATTTGGCAGCAAGAAAAATGCAAAGAAAATTAAGATTGACCTAAAGAAAGGTAATTATTAAATTATGCCTAATAGCATTCTATTATTGTAACATGTAAAATTGGTTAAGAGAAATGCATTAAGGCTAATTTAGTTAATTCTCCCTTCATTTAATTGTATCAAAGAATAGATTTCAGTGTATACTTAGGTAACTTAAATTTCTTGAAATTGTACTTTTTTATTCTTTTCTTCAGAGCTTATAGATTATTTTAAAGAGGAAAATAATAAAGACATTTTGGGGAGTGGAAAGAATCATTGCAAACCTGATATCAACAGAGCAATATTGTATTACAACTTAACACTAAATAGGCACGAAAATTCAGTTGTCCCTTTTCTGAGCACGATTAGTGATTCTTGAAGCATCCTTTAGGCCATGTCCAAAAAGCGTATTGTTTTTCTAAGACAGTCTTATAACAACAAATTTTACTCCTCAGAAAGCAAATAGGTAATGTTTACTAATTTCTCTGATTCAACATCGCAAACATTTATTTAAAACATACCTAATTTCAAAAGCATGTACAATCTTTATTCATCTTTTTCAACTTTTCTATCCATTTCAAGCACAGATCAGTGAGAAGAGATCATGTGTGTACATGCATCTTTATGCAGTATTATACACACATACATACGCATTCATGCGCTTCTGTGCTTTTGTTCATTTTGTAACCTCTGTTTGATATTCCCTTCCCCCATTGCAACCTTCTGAAATTCTGTGTTTTTCAAGACAATTCAAAAGAAACCAAGATCTTATAGATTCTTGTCTGAATTAATAGAGAATTTATGGTCACAAGGTAGTTTTAGAAAAACTATAAATGTCTTTCGGAAACAAATAATGTATCTTTAATTAGGATATGAAAACAATTCTGGAAAGATTCTCTGATCAAAACTTCATTCACCTATAAGAATTCTATTCTGGGAATAAAATGCATTGACTAGTACATATAAAAATACTTCAGTGTACATATCAATCAGTTTTTTTATTTAAATGCCTCAGTTGTATTTTTTGTTCAAATGATCCAGCTATGTGGAAGACACAGATTTGGGTGCTTTGTGTATAGAAAAATGAATCAGACACAGAATCACCTTAAAAATGTATTACAAAGCCTTGAATGCAAAAATGAAAGATACGACGTCACATCTGTACTTTAGCAAGATTAATCTGACAGCAAAAAGATACACTGAAGACAAGGCCAAACAACAAAGGTTAAGTAAAGGGTGCATTGCATCTGTCTAAAGGTGGAAACATACTAGGCATGCCTTAATAAATGACTGGTTGTAGGAAGGAAAAAAGAGAAGAATTACAGTGATTGCTGAAGTTTTTCAGCCAGATCAAGTTGCATAATGGAGATGTCATTGCTAGAAATTAGAATTTTAAGTAGATGAGGATATTTGAAAAGGTCAGAATCTGGATTGGAGAGGGAGGTATGTAGTGAAGTTTGAAATGTGCATGATGACTTCTAGGAAGCTGACATCAGAAACAGACATTAGAGCCATAAAGATGTAGGTCTGTTTCACTGGAAGATATATTTGGATGCAGGAGCTGGCCAAGGCAGGGAGTCTAGGGGACAAATTGGTCCAGGACAGATCCTTGGGGAACATCTATGGCTTCATGGCAGGATAATGGGTAAGATTTAGAGAGAATGATGGATGTGATATGATCAAAGATAGGAAAATAATCAGAAAATAAAGACATGAAAACCAAAGAGAGAGTCAATTTCAAGAAAATGGTGGGAATCATCAAAGCTAGACCAACGGAGATGGTCATGAGTAGCTCACTGGTGATGGAAGCTGGAAGAAGCAGTAAGATGGAAGTAAGGATCCTTCAGGGTAGAGAAATCTGAGCATACCTTTAGACTGAGTAAAAAATACATGAGAAGGGAGAAATTGGAGATGCAAGAAGACAGGACAGGAGCAGCAAGATGCTTGCTGACCAGACAGTGGGATGCAGCAGTACAGGGAATTGAGCCACAAGTAGAGGGCTCAGCCACAGGTTGTCCAGCTCATTTAAGAGGCTAACAGAACTTAAGTCAAATGGCCTTTTGCTTCTCAGAAAGTATGAAGTCAGGTTATGGTTTATTGAGAAATCAATCTCCTGGGCATCTGGATAACATGTGCATTTCTTCTAGAACCTGAATAAGCCAAAGTGTTACACATCTGGATTGGGCTCTAAGTTCACTTTGATACCGTCATGGCCTGTCAGGAACTATAATCTGCATCTGAAACCCAAATAACTGAAGCATATTTAAAATGTCTCAGAATGTAAATATTTTGCTGATTCTATATTAGTCTAAATTAGGTAGATCTTACTGTAAAATTGAATATAATATTACTCAGATGACTATACATTTTCCTGTTCTTATACACTAGGCCCTGAAGGACTTGGTTTCACTGTGGTTACCAGAGACTCTTCCATACATGGTCCTGGTCCCATTTTTGTAAAAAACATTTTACCAAAGGGAGCAGCAATAAAAGATGGCCGCCTACAATCAGGGGACAGAATTTTGGAGGTAAGAATTGGAATTAATAGTTGTATGAAAATATTTCTCGGCATTTAAATAATGCCATTTAATTGCATTGAAATATATGTAAATATATTAATATTTTTATTTTGAGCCTAATATATATTAAAAATTATTACTTATAGACAAGATAAGAACTTTAAGTATAGAACTGGTTAATGAGGAGTCTAACTTTGTAAATCCCTAGTAAGGTCAGTGATATGGGGCCAAATGATAATGAAAACCATTTCTGATCTTACCTCTCTTACTTCTGCCTCTTAGGTCCCTGTGAAATTTGGATTGAATCTAAGAATTCAACATGTATTCATTTAGGGCTGAAAAGTTAAAAAGTCTTTATAATAGTCTTTTCAAACTTGGCCAGGACAAGCCAGAGTATCTCAGGTCATTCTGTGCTTTGTCCGTATCTCTATCATCTGTGCTAGGATAGCAATGAAAACAGCTGTAAGGGATTTTGCAGAGAGATATGTTTGGGATACCAAAAGCAAGAGGGTGGCTGTTTGTTTTCATTTATTTTTGTCTGAGGACATTATTGTCTTGATAATTATATATTGTCCATTTACCTTTGAAGCAATCATCTTCATTAGAAGCAACACTTTTACTTTTCATGTTGTTCTAGATCATGAAAGAAGATGCACCAAATGACTAATGTAGCTCCAAATAAGAATTTCCAGTAATCTATGATAATCTGGTGACTATAATTTTCTAAATACATTTAAAAACTGCAGGATTCTATCACTAGATTCGTATTTGCAGAGAAATTTGCCTTGTGATCATGGTTCGCTCTGCTTGTTGAATTAGGCAGAAAATGGCACTAAGTAAGCCTTTGAAATCTGCCTTCTACCTTAAGCAGAATCATTTTCTGGTATCTATTAGTCCAGTTTCCCCACATAAAAATCTAATGTCTTAGGAAAAACTGCTGATATTAATTACTGATTCTGAGTTCATCCAGCATCATAACGATGATGCATTATGGGAAACATTGTTGGTTTTTGCCCACGTATTTAGTTTTTATCTTTTCAGAGCTTCCTCAAGTATGGGAGCCCATTTGCTTCTTGTTTTCAAAACTATGTAGTGTAGAAGGAGATAACAAGTACTGTGATTGTGGCTGCTTATATGATTTTATTCATTAGGTAAATGGGAGAGATGTCACTGGAAGAACCCAGGAAGAGCTTGTGGCCATGCTCAGGAGCACCAAGCAGGGGGAGACAGCATCGCTGGTCATTGCCCGCCAAGAAGGACATTTTCTGCCCCGAGAGTTGGTAATGTTCAGATCTCAGTCTCACTGAATTTTTAATGCCAAGCTTAATACACTCAATGAACTCATTATAGCTAAGAAACGAGTTCTAAGTCACAGACTTCATTCATAACCAAAGTTGAATCACACTCAGGGTATTTTACCCCATTTGGGGTATCACACTTTTAGGACATTGACACAGCCAGTGGGTATATGTAAGCAGTGCTTCCAGGGCACAGATTCAAACACCTTCAGCAATAAGCAATGATTCAACAGTATGCCACTAATTCAATAAAATATATATTGAATATGTGATGTGTGCTAAGCCCTAGGCAAAACACAGTCAGCAAAATAATTTGTGGACCTACTTTAATGAAGTTTACAGTCTAACAGTAAATAAAAAGATAGCCAGGTGTTCAAAATGGCGATGAAGATTATGAAGGGAAGATGCAGAGTGCCATGATAACATAAAACAAGGGTATTTAACCTATTCTTGAGGGCTGGGATTGACATCTTGAGAAAAATGAGTTCAAAAGCCTTATTAAAAATGTATACCCTTAGACCTAGTAACTAGACTTCAAGTAATCTGTCCTAAACTGATGATCAAAGATGTGGAAAAAATTCATGTACATTGATTTTTTCCCCTAAAGTCCTATCTATTGTAGTGATATATTGGGTCCTGTATAACCATAAGGCATTGGTTAGATAAATAACTAGATAGCTTGCCAGTGAAATATAGAAGTACTTAAAATGGTTTCTGTAAAAAATTGATGATAGCATGAGAAATGTTCATAATCGAATACTTTATTTAAAAGTAGGATATAAAATTATGTGTGCAGTATCATCAAATTACATTTTAAAACTTGTTAACAACTAGAAGAAGATACATCTGGGATATCAGTTATGAGAGGTTTTCATTTTCTTTTTTTACAATAAATACATATTATTTATTTTATTGAAATTGTGCTTTTAAGAAGGCTATAGAAAATTCAAAAGGGGGCCAGGTGCAGTGGCTCACACCTGTAATCCCAGCACTTTGGGAGGCCGAGACAGGTGGATCACCTGAGGTCAGGAGTTCGAAACCTGACCAATATGGTGAAACCCCATCTCTACTAAAAAATACAAAAAGTAGCCGGGCACGGTGGCATGTGCCTGTAGTACCAGCTACTTAGGAGACTGAGACAGGAGAATCACTTGAACCTGGGAAGCAGAGGTTGCAGTGAGCCAAGATTGCACCAGTGCACTCTAGCCTGGGCAACAGAACAAGACTCTGTCTCAAAAAAAAAAAAAAAAAGAAAAGAAAATTCAAAAGGGATTTTATAGCTAATAACAAATAGAAACAAATGTGATAAAAGGGCTCGTATTTATTCCTTGTTATTTCCTTTGAATCTGTGTAAGAATTGACAAAGGCACATGTAGGTTCCCAGAGTTAGGTTATCAGAACAGTAAGGATTAGTTGACAGAACTGATGATATTTCACTCGAAGAAGAAAAATATTAGGAGACAGGACAATTATTATCAGATATGTAAAGAGTTATTGTATGGATTGGAAGGTAGACCTAATCTGTTTCTTCAGACAGTCTGTACCCATTAATCAACGTATGCATTAACTCAACCACTTACTAAGCATCGGCTGTGTACAAAGTTGGAGGTTCTGCGGATACAAAAATAGTTAAGACTCACTCCCTGCCCTCATTGAGCTTGTTCCAAAACAAATGGTTGGAAGAGGATAATGTTATGAGAACTTTAATGGACCTGTCCAAGAAGGAAATGGGTTAGATAGAATATTTAAACAGAGCTTGCCTCGCCAACTGTCTAAGATGCTCTAGAAAAAGTTTCCTGATTGAGGTTAAATAAGACTACACAAGCTCTAAGTTGTCTCTCTGATCCTACCGTTCTGTTACATATATTTATATTTATGTTTGAGTCTACAACCTTGTCAAATCACCTGTCTTATATATTAATGCTCCTTAATACCTGCCAAAAGGATCACTTACCTCCAAGTTTCCTTGGCATGGAATTTTCTTTCTCCCTTTCCTTCTCTTTCCCATCATCTTACCCATTTTTTCCCTTTCCTTATTGTATACTCTGGGGAGATCTGTAATAAAATAGGGAAAATAAGAAAAAGAAAGTCATCAGAGTAATGCAGATACAGTCCCCAATTCCATTCCTCTACTTGACTCCGCCATACCCAACGGTTTGAAAGGTAGAATCCTGAATGTCTGTCTCATCTCCTCATACTTACTAGAGAAATGATGCAGAAACTTGGAGTCTGGATTTTTTTTTTTTTCTAAAATACAGATGGATTTTTCTTTCAATCTGTTATTTATCCAAAGACCTCGGTCTTTCTCTACAAGGGTCAAAGTGAAAAGAAACAATAAAAGAGGGGGCAGTGTGTGTATGCACAGCAAGAAGCCCTTTCATTTCTTGTCTGATATTTAGGTTGCTAGAAATAAAAACTCTCCAAAATTCTCAGTGGAACTATGTGCTTGTTTCTGAGATAGGAGAGCAAAGAAAGAAGTTTTGACTGTGTATTCCATTGAACTGTAGTCCTGGAAGAAATAAAACCCTTCATAAAAACAGAAATATTTCAGCCAGCCCCTTAGCATGCAGAAGAACCCAACAACAGAACTCCAACTGGGAACTTAAACCCTTGAGCCTGCAGTTTCTGTCTAGTAGTTCCTTATACCCTTATCCCATATGACCTCTAGAATTTTTAACCCCACAGTTAATACCTTCTTCCTAGAAGCTTTGCCCCTCCCCCAGGTAAGGGATGCTGATTTATCCCAGTTTAAAACTCTGAATTCATTCCCCATCAAAGACAATTACATCTTACGTTAGCAACTGGAATAACATTTAACATGGTCTCTGGAGTTCAAATCCCAGAATTCAACTTCTGTATCTACCACTTACTAGCTGTGTGATGTAGATCAGTTTGGAAAATGACTCAGAGGCTGTTTCCTCATCTGTATTGCGAGAATTGTTGTGAAGATTAAATGAGATAATACAGACAAAGCTCGTAGCATAGTTTCTGACTAATCATAAGTTCTGAAAATATGCTAGCTATAATTTTTTTTCTAATAAAAGACCACTTCTGTAGTAGTGTAAATACAATTCTATACTCTAGATATATTACAGGGTAGATAGATTTGTGCAGGCTTGCCTGGAATTAACCACTATTTTTGAACAATGATTGTTTTATTTTTTGTTATTTCATAATGTATTCTGGGATCCAAAATACTGAATTACAAGCATTTTTATAACCAATCAAATTGATAAGGGAGGCAGCTGTATGTATTATTTTACTCTCATTTAATGGAATTTAGTGAAATTTGATTTCTATCCCAGAATGACATAGGCCAAGTCCACCAGGGAGCGTATTAAGTTAACTGTGCAACTGTGAGATTATGAGGGCAAGCAAATTATTTCTTCTCATTGTTTCTAGTTCTATACTAAATTTAGAGGGTATATGCTTAGTATTCATTCCTTTAGAACTTTCTAGCAAATATCTAGACTCTCAAATATAGTTGACAGTCAACCATCCAAATAATGTGGAATTTTCTTTATCACGATAGCAAAGCAAGGGCCTTTGAGGTTTATAAGCACCCAAGTCGTGTGGACCCACAGTCTTCGTATTGAAGAAATAAGGAAAGGCACTCTTTTTCCAGCCCAAATCCCTGCCTCGAATGCCAAGAGGCAAGAACCTTGCAGGAAGTTTAAAGAGATGTGATGTTTGGCACGTGCTGGGCTATTTCAGTGGGAATTACTTCATAGTGTGGCATGCACTGGCCTGTTTGAAAGGGCAAAATAAAGAAGTGTGTTATGTGATACATCTTTGTGTTTTCCTTTCAAAAACTTGAAGGTGATATCACTTTGGTCTCTTCTTCCTTATCATGATTGATGTACACACTTGACTTTCCATTGAAAATCTGGCAGGATGAAGGAAGGACAGCACTTCCTACTTTTGTCTTGTTCTGTCTCCTTTGAGGAAAACAAACTGTGTTTATTGTTTTCCTGTTCTAAGAAACTGTCCTCTTTTGTTAAGCGTTGCTGTTCTGCGAGCTCTGTACCTTCTTAACAGCACTGCGCTGCCTAGTTTCTGACACTTCAGTCTTCCTTACTTCCTTGTTCTCGTTAGCTTCTTGTAAAGTCTTAAAACTTAAGCTAAGGGAGCGTGTGGTCAGCAGTTAATCAGGAAGTCCCAATATAGAATCATCTCTTGGATGTGACTCTGTCATTCCAAAGACCATGGTATCCATTTCCTGGTCATTTCGCCTGACCTGCCACCTAAAAGAACTGTGCTGAACTCCTACATTCTAGTTTGTGTCGTTCTTCCTGAGCAATTGATTAACATCACAAGTTTAACAACACATTCAGCCAACCTTCTTTCCATCTGGGGCAGACCGGGTTGAAAATCAAGTGAGAAGAATTTATATAATAACGTTACAACTATTTAGCTGTTTCTAGTATCTTTACCAAAAGAATGGTGTTTCAAAGGTTATCTTTCCAGAATCCCATTCTGAAAGATCCTTTGGTGTCCTCACCCGCTGACTGGGTGAGAGTTTACTGAGGAGGTGTTCACATAAGGAACATTTTTGCAGAAGGTGCTTTGAGATTAGTTTTGGTAATAGATTTAGAATCTGAAGGCTAAACTGCTCTGTCTGTGTCTACACTTGAAATGAAAACTGTGCTAGTTAATCAGTTGGTGGTTTGGTCAGTTCTGTAAGAGATGTAATCTACAAGTTCTTTTCTATCTCTGATACCTGAAGTTCTTTCTTATGCTAAATGTCAGATAAAACCATATTTCCACTTAAGAAAGCTCCTGAAAAACTGAAGTTTTTCTGTTAATTTCATGGCTTCATTTCTTTAAGAGCTAGAGAGAGAAGGAGAAAGTTATTCTCTATGTATGTGTGTATACATGTGCATGTATGTGCATGCCTTCTTTTTTTATTGGGCAGAAAGGAAGATTCTGTCCTTTCTTTGTTAACTTCTTTAACATTTCATTTTCTGACCTGCTGCCTTATTTCTAAATCATCCGGAAAATCACAGCAACCCGTGGTGGGTAAAATGTGCTAAAAAAATTTCAAATGTATTTATAATTTCTGCCTGCCAAATTTGCCTGCTATTTGATATTTGATGCTGGCCTCTGCAAGTGAGATTAACTACACTTCAAGCAAGCAAGTTTCTCCTGCCTGGTATGATTGAAAACCAAAAGTTAGCCATGTTTGTCATGCTGCTTTGACCTTCACTTAGGAATATTGCTTTTGCTGAGAAAAAATGATGCACACGCATGTGGAGCCCTCCTTAACAGTTGCTGAGCTTAGTGTAGTCCAACACTGTTGTAGCTACCTGTCCCTGCGACTACCTTAGCATGCGAGATGTAGTCCAACTTCTTCATGGTTTGAAATGTCAAATTATTTAGCATCATAAATTATAGAATTTTGGTTTGAAATCTTAGATGAACCTCATTTAACTGATATATTATTTCATTCCCTTTGGCTATTTGATTCAAATGATTCCATGCTTAATTAACTGAGATACTTAAGGAAGAATGAATATTATAGCAGTTATTTGTGGATAAGTAGCAGAAATTGAAAGATAATTTCAAAATGACTTTTCTACCTAAAATAATGTGCATGAGATATGTTTTGGAATTTAAATAATTATGCAAAATCCAAAGTGCCTTGCTATATTTTATGTATTCTCCAAGTAACACAGTTCATGTCTTATGATGAAGTCCTTGTTAAGATAGAGTTTCTATTTCAGCTTTTCCCTACAATAATTTCCATTTTCTTACGGCATTTTCTTTCAACCAGTATGTACTGAATCTTAGTCAAGGCTCTGCAACGTGAACTTCCAGAGATGAAGCTAGAAGCTTTATCTGAAGATGTGTCTTGTCCTCAAGGAGCTTCTAGACCATAAAGAAAAGAAGAGTGCTAAGTGGATCAAATGAGCAAATAAATTGTTATGGGGATTCAAAGGATGTCAGGAACCAAGAAAACCTTCAAGAACATGACAGCATTTGAAAAAGAGACTTGAGAATTGAATAGAATTTCAAGATACAGAGCCACATGGGCTAAAGAAATACTCTCTTCAGTTACTCAGAGATTAGAAAGTACAAAAGTACAAGAAGACAGTAAGCAGCCCAGTTTGACAGATTACTGAGCAGGAGACTAACATAAGAAGTAGTGCTATTTTGAATACATTTGGAGGGACAAAGAGATGTTAGGATATCTACTAAGAGCTTATTGTAATTCACTAGAGGGTACCGGTAAGGAGCTTGGGACCTGGAATCAGTCACACCTGGGTTGAGCCTTGTTTCTATCACTTATTGATTAAATGGCCTTGATGAAGTTATCTCCCTGAGCCTCCATTCCTCATCCATAACATGGGGACTAGACTAGTGTCTACCCAAGAGACTAGTTGTTAGAATTAAATGAGATGCATGTAAAATGCTTACAATGGGGCACAGAGAATGGGATTTAACAAATGTTCTTTGTTATTATAACCATTGCTTATTTGAATGAGAGATATTAAATGCACAGATTAGGTTTTCCCACCTGTTAAGAATGGAGAGAAGAAAATTGAGGTAGAAAATTTTGGTTTTGGCAACTGGTAGATGTGGGAGTGAAGGAGTGAGAAATATCAATAATTCCAAAGTTTTGAGTTTGGATGTGTTGTGATATCATTACTGGTTGGCAGGAGAAAACAACTATTATTATCCTAGAGTTGTATGACTTTCATGAATCCCAAGCTGTTTTATGGGCCAGTGAGCCTTGGCATTTTTCTTCCAATACTCTCTACTCTCATTCCAAACTCTTCATCTTTGAAAGGGAGGACACTCCTCTCCTCTTTTGTACCTCAAAAGTCCTTAAGATATCTACCTATAGGTCATTTGCTTGGGCAAAGCTTCCTTGAGCCCCCAGGTCTAGTTTATGGAACCTTACTTAGTTTTCCATCCATATTAAGGGTACACCTTAGCATGCCCCTGAATCACACAATATTACAGTTTCTCCAGTAGACCTTAAGAACTATAAAGAAATAGTCCTTAAGACGCTACATTCGGGAATCTCATGGCCTGGATGTGAATCCCTGCTTTGCAATTTCATTCAGCCTTTCAGTGCCTCAATTTCCTCATTTGTTCAAAATGAGGATAAAAGCAACACCTACCTTGTAGGGTTGTGTGAGAATTAACTGTGTGCAGCTGCTGACACACAGTGAGTGCCGAATCATATTAATCCTTGTTATTTCCTGTGCCTAGAGCACAGTGTATGCTCAGTGGATATTTGTTGACTGAATGAATGAAAGCTGTGCATTACTAAAGCTGGTGATATGGAAGGCTGGGAAAGGTATTGCTAAATGAGCCGTTACTGCTAATCTGTATCTAGTCTGCATTCAGTATATTATTATCCTGTACAATTCTCTTAAACCAAATTTAAAATATATATGCAGGGATTTTCTCAGATTTCTGAGCAATCGCAATTTCTGATTACAGCTACATACAACAGTGAGGGTTAGGATAGTTTTTCACATAAATGACAGCTTCAGTGGTTTAAGTTACCATGATGACATTTGCACAATCTAGTTGTACAGTTTACTTGTAAAGACATATGAAAGCCATAAGTATCATGTTATAATTTGAAATGTTAGAAGTATTTTTACAGTATCGTGTTAAAGTATTTTAAATGCTTCAATTTGGGCTGCAATAATTAGAACAATGGTTCTCAGAGTGTGGTCTCAGGCTTGCAGTCTTGGCATCACTTGGGGATTTGGTAAGCATGCAGATTCCCAGGCTCCCTCCACACCTACTGAACCAGAAACTCTGGAGATGGGCTTAGAAAATCTGTGTTGCAACAAGCCTTCCAGATAATTCTGATGCTCACTCAAGTTTTCATTATAAAGAACATGAAGCCTGTAGGATAACTTAGTGGCTATAATTGACTAGCTTCAGTGATCAAATTTTCAACTTTATGTCTCTTATTCTGTGAAAAATTTTTCATTCTGGGAAAAATATTGTGTGAAAATTTTTAAGCCCATTTGAGTTGTGCCTTTTTGGCCATGTGCCCCTCATTTTGGCAAAGGGCCAGTGCTGAGTACAATGCAGTTACCCAACTCAATTACCCCTGATTCATTTAGGCAAACTCAATTGTACTTGACTTTCTCAGGTCCAACTCGATTGTGCTTTAAAATTTCCACACTCAATTTGATTGTGCTCAAAATTTTTTACGTGCCACCTTGTAACTTGTAGATTCAGACACATATCACAGGAGGTACTTTGCAGAGGCTTGGAATATTGGGTTGTTGGTATTTGTTTGCAGTTATACCCATTTCCCTTCTTCCTTTCCTCTTATCACCTCTATTGGAGGCTATAGGGTAAGGTATGTTCCATTGACCCCTTACATGGACAATATTCCAGTGTCTACCCTTCTACTATGGTTGGACTCAAGTTAGAGATTTCACAGCTTCTAGGAAAGTGATGCTTAAACTATCACAAAGCAACTATGCTTAGTTTCCATTTATCTCATTTTAAAGATGAAAGTGAGACATGGAAACATTGCCCCTTATCAGCATTTACATTGTCAAAATCAGAAATACGGCTGGCTGTGGTGGCTCCTGCCTGTAATCCCAGCACTTCGGGAGGCTGAGGTTAGTGGATTGCTTGAACCCAGGAGTTTGAGACCAGGCCGGACAACATGGCGAAACCCCATCTCTCCAAAAAAAAAAAAAAAAAAAAAAACCCAAAAATTAACCAGGCATGGTGGCACACACCTGTAGTCCCAGTTATTTGAGAGGCTGAGGCAAGAGGATCATCTGAGCCCAGAGAGGTAGAGGCTGTAGTGAGCCAAGATCACTGCACTCTAGCCTGGGCAACAGAGTGAGACCCTGTCTCAAAAACAAAGTCAGAAATAGCTTTTAAGTAAGACTTCCACCTCACTGAGGTAAACACTGTACCTTCTCTCACTTGTGCAATGTGCTCAGAGACTGGGTCCTTATTCGTGGCCAGCTTTTTGAATGTACTCAATAGCCCACAAGGCCAAGGGATTAATGGTCATTTGCTACTCCCTAGGAAGTACTTATATCTGGAAGAATTCTACTGAACTATTGTCAGCAAAATCTAGTCTTGATAAAATAGATGATGATAAATGCTGCGGTTCAGCATTATTAAAACAGATGGAGGAAGTGCAGGGTGATTTGGCCAGGTCATATGGCTTCCAGGTGTCAGAAAGTACATACTTAATGGCTTTTATCACAAGACGGGTTTTGTTGGAGATTGGAAGGTAGTGGAAGAAGGAGTGTTCTATGCTGTAAAGCTCTCATGATATTTCAGAAAACTGGGGCCTAAATACATTGTCTTGCAAGGTTAGCAGTGAAGAGCTATGAGATTTGGCCTCATTTTCATGGTGCATGACATATGTGTTATTAGTGGCCACTGTGGCTATGATTAGGCTTCTGGAGGCTGGAGAAAAAGAACTTTCTGAATATATATATTTAAACAGCTCAGAAAAAGTCATATTGTGACCAACTACCTACTATATCCTTCTTATCACCCAGTTAGCCAAATGTTACCAGTAATTTAGGCCAGCTATTGATTTGGAGCAAGCTGGATAAGCAGTTTGTTACAAAACTTAGGGTACAACCTCGATTTGCTTAATTGCCTTGATGCCTGTGATCAGTACATTTGTTAAGGTACATTTGGTGTAAGATAAGGAAATGTGTTCATTTTGTAAAGGATACTTAAAGATTAGGGAAAAAAATACTGCCTTAATTGATGGTGGTTGACTTTTCTAGCTGTTATCAAAGTAAATACCACACATGTGAAATTGCCACTACAGTTCATCTCATTTTGAGAGTATAGTCAGAAGTCTGAACATGTTTCATCTGCCTGTTTTTCCAGGAAAATGTGTGATCTTTATCATTAAAGAATATCAGCTTAAGATCACCTTTTTTTTTTTTTCTTCTTTTTCCTAAGGGCTGATAAAACAGAGATACACACTTAAATAACAATCTGTTGCCACTTACTCCTTCTCCTGCCCCGTCCCCAAAGATTCTCTGGGCAATGACTTTTAAATATGTTCTCATTATTTTTAATGAGTGTGCAGAACATATGACGCATAATGCAGCAGTAGATAGGTGCCCTTTTACTGAACCTGTCAGATACAATCAAACATCGCAGGGGTTAAGATGCATTTTTCTTTAAGATATTATAATTATTTAAATTAAGATGTTCAAGTACACATCACATAGGAGTCAATTCTTGCTGCTGCGTAAATGAAGCCCCACCACAGTCCCAGCTCACTCTTTAAAAAGAATGTTTTATCCCATATGTTAAAAAGACAAAAGAACATTTAATATTGTTATGTCTCTTTAAGTTTACCCTTCTTAAAATCTGCCCCGGATGGCAGGATATTCAATTACAAACGAGTTCAATTATGTTTCCTGGCCACTTATTGAGTTATATGAAGGACTTTTATCACCTAGTCTTTCTGTAATTAATTCTTTGCATTTCTTAGAGGTTTAGCACCACCCCCCCCACACCAAAAAAAAAAAGATTGTTTAACAGCTTGAAATGTTTCAATTTTCTTATATTTCCTCTTTCTCCCCTTTACCTTCCTCCTTTTCTTTCCATTCTTGCTTCTGACCTCCCATCATACCTTTCTAGAAATAAATAACCCTCCATGTATTTCTCAACTATACAGAGCGTATTTACTATGCCAGGTGGTGGTGGACATAATAGTATATTACATTAAGTTACATAGATGGTGGTGATGGCAGTAGAATGGAGAAAGGTATCAGCTTTGAGAACAGCAAAGCTGCCTATGCTATACATTCATCCCATAAATATTGGAGCCTATGGTTCCTGACTTATGGAAATGCCGGCCTTAGTGCCCTACAGGTAAGTTACAGACTTTCCACGTGACTTGAAAGAGCTGGCTTTCTCCCTTCTCTCCTTCCCAGCAGCTATATATTTCATCTTTAGACCCTTGACTCCCACTGGAGGAGAAAAACAAACAGAAACAAATGAACAAAAAAGCAAACAAAAACAGCACAACAGAAAAACAGCGAGCCAAAACATCTTAACCTTGATTTAGTTTCACTCTATCTCTCCAAAATCAAATGTTTCTCTTCTATGATAATCAAAGAAAGGTTGATGTTCAGAAGAATTGCCATCTTCCACCTCTATTTCCCTTTTTTCTGGGTCCACATTGGAGAGGACAGGAATCAATTGTTCAACAAATATTTACTGAACACCTACTGTTCCCAGTTTAGCTGATCAAATATTTATTGAATGTTTATTTTTGCTAGATGCTGTTCCATGCAGTGGGTATTCTAAAATGTACTAAAACATGATTCTTTAACTCCAGGAGTGCATAGATCATGCTAAGTGGTATTAGAGAAACAATATAAGAATATAGCATGGTACCTGTCAGTAGGGAAAGCTAATGAAAGAAAAATAGTTACACGAGTTTAAGGAAGAGGTTCAGGGGCTAATAAGGACATAAAAGTAATAAAGAGGAAGAAATTAAAGTTCTTTAAAGTCAAAAGGCTTTAAAAGTCAAAGGACTTTAAAATCATGAAGGATTTCATTTATGAGGTGGGACTCTGGTCAGCCCCTAGATAGATTCAAAGAAGCAAGAGAAAAAACTTCCAGAAATGTGGACAAAGAATGAGTAACAAACATCTTTCCGAAGGCAGGAAAGAAAACTGAGGAAAAAGAAGGAAAGGAACAGAAAGGAACATTTTTGTTAGAGTGACAATATTGTTGGCCACTTATGCTATCTTTTAAAGTCGGTAACAAGACCATTTATTTTTTAAAAACCCATCAAATGTGAATTTAAAATCAAATTAATGCCCTCCTTTATAAGTTCTATGTTTTAGTTATCTCTTGCGGTTTAACCAACTACCCACCACTTTAAGGGTTAAAATTATGTTTTATTATTTCTCACAGTTCTGTGGGTTGTGTGACTTCTTCCCCTGCCAGTTTCATTTAGACTTATGCATGGAGCTGCATGGAACCAGAGAGTCTGCTGGGCGGGAAGGTCCAGAATGGCCTTCCTTACACATGTCTGTCAGTTCGTACTCTAATAGCTGTTGGGTGGGACACCATGGTCCTCCCTCATGTGCCCTCCCACCCTCCAAAAGGCTAGTTCAGTGTCCTTACATGGCATTCTCCAAGACAACAAAAGCAGAAGATGTCGGGCTCATAAGTCTTAACTTTGGAAGTTGCATTGTCACTTCTGCTTCATCCTTTTGGTCAAAACAAGGTCAAGTCATAGGCCAGGCAAGATCCCAGAGATGGAGGAATAGATTCCCTGTCTGGATGGAAAGAGCACCAAATCACATTTCAAGGAGATATAATTCATGGAGTCCGATATTGTTACAGTCTCCCACATTAGATTAGGGAAGTAGGAGTGTGCACTGTTCTTAGCGAATAAGCATTGGTCAGGGATGGAAGATTCAAGTTGTTGGCCCAGGACTGTTAGTAGATGGTTGAGTTTCAAATGGTCATTTAATTTCCTGAGTCTTAATTCCATTCATGAATTTCTTATTGGGAAATTCTTTTCCCAATAATTCTTATTCTTATCTTCCCATAAATTCTTATTTTTTGTGCAAATACAATGTTGGAGATACAGAGTGAGAGAGGCATGCTCCTTTCCACTACATTGCTGTTTAGCAGCATTTTTACCTAAAACGTTGTGGCTCTTGACATATACATGCATTTCTCTCTTATGCCGGACGCCTGTCTCCCTAGATGAAGAATGTGCTTTCCCCTCCCTCTCTTCTCCCACCTCACATAGAGAATTACTCTCTTAGACACCTACAATCTGAATTGGGGTTGAAGAATAGAAGTTCGGTTGTATAGATTGATAAACTAGATTTTAGTATTTAAATACTAAGATTATCAAAAAAGATAATTTGACGATAAAGAGGGAGAAGATTTTCTTATCTGTAAAAGGAGGAAATTGAACTGAATTGTCTTTTAAGATTCTTTCCTATTCCAAAATACCCTCTAAGTTTCTGTGCATCAAATCTTGGCATGACACTCAATACAGACAGTGCCCAAATTATGAAAGATCTGTATATATGAATGGGAATGGGCTGCATGAATTCTTTTCTGAGTGTTTATTTGTTCCATAGTTCAGAATGCCTGGGGAACATTTGACCTAGAGAGTGCCTTATCTTAAGTAAATGTAGAGCTAACAGATTGCCAACAGATATCTTTCTCATGGCTACCTCTTCGACCCCTGCCATGGCAACGCTTGTTGCCATAGTAGTAGGCACAGATGGAGCCCTTCCTCCAATCCTCTACTGACGCCACCACTGCTGTGGGTAGCATAAGGGACTTCACTGCCATAGCCAGCTCAGAGGGAAGTGTGATCCTTCATTGCTGAATTGGAGGTTTCAGTGTATTCTCCCATAGAACGTGGTTAAATATGAACCATCCAATAGAATGCAAACTATTACTTACTGGTATGTTTTGGAGATACCATGGAGTAAACAAGCACTCTTGGCTAAGAGAGAAATGTAGCCAAAATTTATTAGTATATTTTTAAGAAAAACAAAGGTTCAACCTGCAGGCACCAAGTTTACAGAAAACCTATGGCATCAGCCTGTTTTCTAACTAGAAATTGCCGTTTCTGTACCCACAGCCACAGTCATTGTCTATTTAAAGCTTGTTTCCATTACTCATTAAAATGAATGAATTACAAACATTATTCATTAAGGTTTTGACCACCTTTAATAAAAAAAAAAAAAACTCTGGGTTCTGGATTCTTCTATTAGAAAAATATGACTATGTCAACACTAGCAACTTGTTGAAAACTGGGCATGTATTTCAATGTAATTATTGATGCAATCACCTCAATTCCTCTTTGGTATTAGGTTGTAAATAAATTATATAAATAAATATTAATATTAATATAAAAATTAACTTGATTATTTTATGTACTATGTAGGCATGCAAGGAAACTAAAGATGAAGGCTGCTGCATTTGTTCATGTTTGGGATATGCATAACAGAGACTTACTCTCTATCATAAAGACATAGAAGTGTACTAGATAGAGCTTTGTCTTCAGCTGTATAACTGAGTATGATTGTAAAAAAATGTAATTTTTTTCATGGTGGTTAAGTTAATAACATGTCAGTATTATTTGTGCCCTTCTAAAAGAGAAACCATATCATGTATGTCCTAGCTGGAAAGAAAGTAAAGGCAAAAAGCTGCAAACAAGCTGGTGGCTTACTTATTAAGAAGCCAAGCTTTTGCTGTCAGATAGCAGTTCAGAGGTTCCTCTTTAACCTGTAGGGTTTCTTGCAGAAAAGAATACTGATCGCATGTGAATGTCTTACTTCCTTCACAAACCTTTGAAAATATTTCCCAAAGATTGCGTTGCCTCTGCTCTCAGCTCAATAGCTCTCAAGGGAGTTGGCATCTCTTATCAGAAGCACACAGCCAGGCCAGGGGCAGCCAGCACATTGAGAGGCCAGGGCAGAGTAATGGCCAAGGCCACTGGGCAGGTAGTGAAAGGCCTCTCGCTGTGTTAAACAAATGCAGTTTCCTTCCTGGCTTCCGCAGGAGCTAATTTTGTTTTTCACTTCTCTTCTGGTATAAGAACAATAAGGATGTATAAGGCCATTCTGCCTGTGAGGAGATGTGCATTAGATTATCATAAATCCACAGATAAAAAGCACAGTGGTCAATGAGAACAGGCATTCTTGGATGAAATAAAAGGTTTAATTGAAAGTTTGGTCCCAGGGGAGGCAGATGATTGAGCGTGGTATTGAGTAGACATTAATTACCATAGTCCAGAGAGTGAAAAAAAAAAATAAAAGGAAGACCGTTTCTTTTTTTTTTTTTTTTTTTTTTTTAAGTTTCCAAATCTGTTTCTCTTTAAGAGAATATGGGAGATCATCTTAATAGGATATTAAGGAAAAAAATGAGTCTTGCTTATACACAGTATTCTTAGAATACTATTAATGTTTCTTAAGAAGTTGCAGTTTTTTCTAGCAGATATTTTTGTTTGAAGTTAGAGATCTAGACAAAGTACATTGTGTACTGTTATGCTGAATAATGGTTTTAAAAGATATGCATATCGAATTATAACACATTAGTAAATGATTTTCATAAATCTATAATTTTTCATTCTTTGGTTATATCTCTCAGTATTTTTTTGGTAGGTTGAGATTTTCTTCTACAATTTAGCAAAAAACAATTAAATTGAAAAGGCATCTGAACATACAGTCTTCATTAAATATTAGGCCACTAGTTTTGTGTTGCTAAAATATGGCTCCCATTATAAATCATACATATTTGTTTAGCTAGTGCCCGACTTTTGATGTGGCTAAAATTATGGGAAGAACTCTACATCCACCAGGATAAAGGATGGCATCAAGAACCACCTTAACAAGAAAGTAATTGGTCAGGTGTTTCTTTTAACAGTCATTAGCATATTTGAATTATGAGTTTGGTTCTTCTTTCGGGTGAAATAGAGTATAAAAGTATTTTGAATTATCTGTACCTAATGTACAACGGTTTTGAAAGGACAAAAACTGGGAGATACTGAATATATTAAGAGTACGTTAGTTTGTGCTTGCTTACAAACTGCTTCCCAACTCCATTATTTAAGGAAAAAAAAAAAAAAGCACCACCAACTGTCAAAGCAACTTTTAGTTGGCTTTTCAGTTTTATTTAGAACAAATGAATTTGCTCACTGAGTAAATTTAAACTTTTCAATCAATTGTTTAGGTGTTGATGTAGACATAGTCTTAGTTTTAAATGTGAAAAATTGCTTTTTTTGGGTTAATTTGAACAGGGTAGTTGCCAAATAGCACCAGCTGTCATAATAAAGTAGAAGTGAATGACAGATTTACTCCACCCCATATCAAAACTCAGAAGCGGATATGGTGATCAAATGAGCCAAAGTAAATGTAAGATCTTAGAAACATTTGCAAGCTATTTTCTTGCATAGCTCAGCCCTTCATGGGCATCAAAGTGCAAACAAGTTATGATTATGCTCAGCACTATTATGGCAATGGAAAAAGAGGAATCACTTTGTTGCTGTAGATATGCCAAATATATTATCTCGTATTCCAAAAATACCATTTTATGATGGTGATGGTGGTTATAGTGAATCTTGTTTTCACCAAAGACACTACCAATCTGTAAAATGGTATTATAAAGTATTGAAATTAGAAGCTTAATTAGTTTCTGAACTGTTTTCTAATTTTAATGAAAACATGGTGCATACTGAGCTACAATGGAAGAAATAACTGCAGGAGCACTTGTTGACAATGTTCTTTAAAAAATATATACCATACACTTATTCTTAGGCATGGCATTGGGATAAGGGATAGTGGCATAAACATAAAAATGGAGTGGTCTCTATTGCCCTTAATTAAAGTCCTTAAAGATGTATATAATAATAAATAACCATGATACAATGTGATAAGTGCTATACTTTTATTATGTATAGTGTTTTGAAGACCTAGATGAGAGCCACAAACAGCAGGTGACAATTAAGATGGAATTTGATAAGTAAGAGTCTGCTGGTGGGTGGCAAAGCAAGGAAAAGGGAGAACATGAGTTTTAGGTGGAGAGAAACCCATTTAAATAGTTAAAGAAGGTATATGTAACATTTGATTAATTCCAGTTTCCTTTAATAAACATGATAAAAAGTTTAGGTGAGAGGTGTTGTAAACTATGATTTTGGTAGATAAGATGCAAGACATAGTAGTCACTTTTGGGAGGGAATTTAAATGCCATTATTTCAAAGAGGTATTGTGGCAGAGTAGTGTCAACGAAAAATGTATGAAGTCATCGCATAACAAATACTTATTAGATGATACGTTCTGCTGGATGCTAAACAGGATTCAAAGTTGGATTAAACTTAATTTCTGCCCTTGATGAGATCACAGTTGTATAGCAGAGTTAAGATAGACAGGCTGCCAGGCACAGTGGCTGACATCTGTAATCCCAACTTTGGGAGGCCGAGGCGGGTGGATCGAGAGTTCAGGAGTTCCAGACCAGCCTGGTCAAGATGGTGAAATCATGTTTCTCTACTAAAAATACAAAAATTAGCCAGGCGTGGTGGTGCATGCCTGTCATCCCACCTACTCGGGAAGCTGAGGCAGGAGAATCGTTTGAACCTGCAGGGGTTGCGGTGAGCCGAGATCGCACCATTGCACTCCGGCCTGGATAACAGGGTGAGACTTGGTCTCAAAATAAATAAATAAATAAATAAATAAATAAATAAATAAGATAGACAGCTGGCAAATAATTGTAAGACAGTGATGAGAATCATCAGAATGGGAAAACACAGGTGAAATAGGAGCTCCGAGAAGGACAGATTGTTTCTGTGCTGATAAGGTCAGGGAATAGTTAAAAGAAGAGGCAGCTTATATGCTGAGACACAAAGCATATTTTGAAATATTGTGCAAAGAGTTCTTAATTCCATTACCCCTTCATTGTGAAATTTCTTTTGAGTTGAAAATAATGTCAGCACTTGATATATACACACATGAAATGTGTTTTTTTCCTTATATATGATTTCATTAAGTATCATAAAAATTGTGGGTTTGCACCATCAGGGAAATGATTGACTAAAAAGATTCATCCACTTGTGGTGCTTAGATGAGTCTTTCTTTTTCATGTATCACCAAGTAAAAACAGGGCTGTGATGGATTAGTTTGAAAAAATTAATTCCTCAGGCATGAACTGAACTGAGATAGTCCTTCTTTAGTCTTTGAAGCATACTTAACTTTGTTGGAAAATTAAGATCCATTAGTTCAGGGAAGAAAGAAGTCCTGCTCAACCTACATCCAGCAAAATATTGATTGGAAGTGTGCTGAACTTTTAAACTTCTTGTAATTACACACTGATTTTACAGGAATTAAGGCCATAGAAATTGCTCCCTTACCCCTGTCCTGCTTTTCTATACATGTAACAGCATGGGAGAGGAACACTTGGAAGATGAATACTGAGGAAGAATAATATGAAATAAAAGACAATATTCAGTAGCTTGAGCCAGTATTTTAGGGCTCTGGAGCCACCTGAACAATCCCCTTCAAGAACCTGGCATGAACAGTGCAGGGACATGCAGGAAGAATTTTCCTGAATCTAGGCTATGTATTTCCCTACTTTGGGAAAATCTCACAAACCAAGAAGCTACTCTAAGGTTCAGAGCATAGAAGCAATATGTGTCAAATAGAAAATGTGATACCTAAGAGAAAGGAAAGATGTGATTCAGAAAAATATAAATTCTATATTATATCATTAACCCTTGATAGGTCCCATGTGTTCTACCCTCCTCCCCCTAAAAATGACATCCAGTTGGTGGATGGGATTATTAGTTTTTATTCTTTACTTTCAAATTGCAGCATTATATAGTGATACTTTTGGCATAGCCCCATGATACTTGGAGAGTACTTTCTAACCATAGGCTGTGGACTTAGCCATGTGAATTCATTTGGCTAATAAGATGTTAGCAGATATCATGTGAGCAAATGCTTGAAAGGTTATTTTGTTTTTGCTTCCTTTTATCATGTGATAAATATACTTCAGGCATCTGGTGGTCCAAGGAAGATGGGAGATATGTGGAGCAGACACATACCTAATTCACAGCTTGGAGGCAAGCCTGCATGAGCCTAGTATAGATCACCCAAACCTCAGCCAACCTGTAGATATGCGAGCCAAGTATAAATGCTTTATTGTGCATATCATAATTTGGGGATGATTTGTTATGCAGCATTTTTGTGACAATAGCTGACTGATACATTCCTTCACTTTTCCCTATGAATTAATTCTGAGTAGATTTGCCCTCTCCCTTCAATTTGTTTGTAGTATGATGATAGGAAGATATATTCACATTTTAATTTTAATGGATTTTTCATCCTCTATACGACCTAAATGACTTATTTATAGTCAGTTGTATCTGACAATTTTAACAGAGTAATTGATTTAATTATTAAGATAAAACTCAAATTATATGTTTTTATCTACAAATGACATGTTGTATATGTGGTAAGAACCTTTTCATTAAAAGAGGGAACATGTACTGTGAATTTTAAGTGTTTGTTACCCACTGAGATTTCTCAATCTCTATTTGGAATTTAGAATTATTTATCATTAACAGCATACTAAAGGGGATTGGTATCCAGCAGGAATCACATTAGATGCAATTCAAACATCAGAGAAAAGGATGTGGTAAAAATGGCTATGCTTTTATCATTTGATTGTCTTAGAAGCTTTAACCAACGAACAGAGACTCCCCCCTCATGCCCCTACAAAAATACTGCCTCTTTTTGAGGCTGTGGTAGTACTGTTAATACATTAAAGCATAATTTAATAAATGTTACTCCCTGAGCCTTAAAGTGAAATACATTTACTGAGTCCTCTAAGGAAAATGAAGATGATTGAGATGTAATCCCTGCCTTTAAAATCCTTGAGTTGGGAAGAAAGCTATATTATCTTTATTAAGAGAGTTATTGTACCCTAAATAATGGCACTTGTACCTAAACTGGAGGTGGCTGTGTAGAACACTCTTAAATTTCTACTCTACTGGTTTAAGATTTTATTTTATAACTATTGCACTTCCTAAAATCTCAACGAAAATAACCAGTAACTCATTATCTTTCTGTACAGACACTTCCCGATCCAACCCCCCACCGCCCCCGCAAAAGAAAGAGAAAGAAATTTCTCATATGGAAATAAAACATCATTTATCCATTTATGGAATAAAGACTCAATTCTACAAATTTCAGAATGTACCTGCTGCTCTGCATCTTTTAAAAGCAGCATGAGACCGTACTCCACTTCTGTGATACTCTGTTTTTAATACTAATTGTGAAATATGTCATTTACACAAAAGGGTGATGTAGAACTAATGAAACTGGAAGGTTTAATCATGCAGCTCTGTGGCATCTCTCAGACCTTGTTGGTGACCTACAAGGTATCTCTGTCCTCTTCTCCTTTCCCTCTAGCCGATTCTCCCCCATGTTTTCTAAGGCACCATTCCTTTAAGTGTGTGGTAGGGAAAATTTCTATGGCATGCTCCGTGTAAAACTGTTTTCATGGCCAGGGAATTTAGGAAGCCCTGCATACTCTGTCTCCCTCTCAGAGACTCTGAATATGTTTTAACTTTAAAAATAGCCTCCAAGAAGTCTTAAAAAAAAAAAAAACCTTTTCCCCAGATTTTTTCATCATAGACACCCGCATTCTCTCCCCATATGCGATGGCTGAGAGCCTGTGTATTAGACATTGGATTGATCCAAGTCTTAGAGGGAGCCAGTTTGGTTGACATAGTTGGTTTCTGAAGCCAGCCCTAAATGGGCACAGCCTTGGGCCAGACATTCTTGGGAAGCACCAGCAGCCTGTGGATTGACTGTCCACAGCAGAGAGCACCTGCACGTCAGTTGGTGCCACCCTTGCTTCCTGGGTGAAAGTCTGGTCTGTGGGTAGAGCAGGCACCGTAGCCCATGTGCTCACTTTAGTGAGATGCTCTGTACTGTCATTTATGTTTCACTCTTGTCCTTGATATTGTGCTATCTTTTAAAGATGTTAAATGCAGGTAGCCTGGCATCAAAGAATTTGTGATAGCAAAGATATTGGAAGTATTTTCCTAAGGGCCCAGCTTCCCAAATGGGCTACTTCTCAGGATCAGGCCCCTTATGCTCCCTTTTAAGGTAATTAAATTGTTATATCATATTGTTTGTTCTTGAATCTTATGTTCATATGAAAGGACACATTCTTTTGTTTTGTTTTCTTTTGTTTTGTTTTCTTTTGTTTTGTTTTTGAGATGTGGTCTCACTCTGTTGCCCAGGCTGGAATGCACTGGAGCGATTTCAGCTCATTGTATCCTTCACCTCCTGAGTTCAAGCGATTCTCCTGCCTCAGCTTCCTGAGTAGCTGGGATTATAGGCATGTGCCACCACCCGGCTAATTTTTTGTATTTTTAGTAGGGACGGGGTTTTGCCATGTTGGCTAGGCTGGTCTCGAACTGCTGACCTCAAGTGTTCTGCACGCCTTGGCCTCCGAAAGTCCTGGGATTACAGGCATGAGCCACCGTGCCTGGCCATGGCATGTATTTTAATCACTAAATTATTGCATGTAAAATATAATACTTAAGACACATCTAATCAGGTTTATCTAATCTACTTTTAACAGAAAGAAGTAAAAACAAAACAAAAAGTTCTGTTGTTCCTCAATCAAATCAACAAAGCAAGTTCTTGTTGTGTAATTTCATATTGTCTAAATTATAAAATTTCTATTTGTTGTTTTTCATGACATAAAATATATTTACTTCTTTAATCTTTATCTGGAAAGGAAAAAATTGTTTGTGTCACTAAACCATTGAATTTTCTGATCTTTCAAGGTTATATACTATATTTAGGGGGAGAGGGTTACTACAGGAATCTTAATTCTGACTTGTTTTACTTTTGTTAGTTTTAATCTCTGACTCAATATTATATTAAGGTACAATATTACATTAAGGTACTGACTAAATGTTACATTGAACAGGCAATATGGAACGGCCATTTTCTGATATTTATTTTCTAATATTAGATTAATCCTTTACTTAAAGAAAATTGGTTTTTGGTAAGTTGAGTCGGAGATCAGCTCTTGCTTTTAGTAGTTTCCTCCATCTACCCCCTTTCATGGGGATGGGTTTTTGAAAACATGAAAAATGTCTCAATTATAAATAATGTCTAGAATTTTCTCACTCATATCTGTCGTCGAAAATTATTTCAAATGAATAGATACAGATTTCGGGAAGTCACATAAGGACATATATTTCAGATATTGACATTATTGAACTAACTATGACCTATATCTTAAAAGTTTTATTTTACTGAAAGTAAATACCAGAACTGGTTACACTGAGCTCTGTGCAACTCTTCTCTTACTTATTGCAACGTTAACTTACATTTTTCCTTTCTTTATGAGTGACATGATATTGAATTTTGAGTTAACTCTCAACAAATTAGGGTTCAATTCAGATGTGTGTGGGTTTTCTAATATATATTAGAGATCATAGGGCTATACAGACAATACAGACATATATAGTCTGTATTCTTTTATTTTTATTGTCTATAGATAGACAATATAGAATATATATAATATTGTCTGTATTCTAATGTATTTTGCCCTCTAGACTATATAGTCTATATTGTCTATCTATCCATATAGTCTTTTGTCTATCTACAGTCTATCATCTATATTGTCTATCTATATAGCCTGTATTGTCTAGAGGGTGAAATACTTTACAAGATCATCTACCTACTTGTAAATCACCAAGATTACATCAGCAGTAGTAAGGGAAATGTCTTTTACTATTTAGTATAATACGAATGATCCTCCTTAGATCACCTTTTACTTTGGCATGTGCCTGGTCATCTCTCATCTTTTTCTTTTCTTTACCCTTAGAAAAGTACAATTGAAAATAAAATGCCTCCCTGCTGTTGGAATGAGCCTCTGATCCCTACTCTAGGATAATATCCACTTTCTGAATTTTATATAATCCAATTGGCCAAAAACCTTTCATGCTTATAATAGCTACCCAGTGCTTCTTCAGAAGATTAAATAATTTCACAAAATTAAGTGTCTTGCGGGTGTCTTACCCTTTCATTGTTGTGAAAATTTATTTAACTGTAACAAAAGTTTCATCACCTTAAATTTCTTAGAATTTACTTAGGCAAAATTAACAATGGATAAGCTTATTATAAAATATCCTGGCAGAATTGCCAGGTATGGCTTTTGCTTTATATATTTTAAAAGTTACTCTTTAAAAAAAAAAAAAAAAAAAAAAAAAACCTCTTTTGTTTGAGTTTTGATAATTGACAAAATGATTGCATGTGAAACATAACTCTTGCATAAAGTAAGCTGCTCACAACACAGACTAATTACACATTTGGGAGGCAAGGCAAAGACATCCAGAGCTTGCTCGTGCTGAGCCAAGAGCACAGCATTTAATGAAATGAGGGCCATAAAAGGTTCAGCATGGATGCTTTCAGGTCTGAGCTGGGCTTCTGGGAAATTGGACATTGGCCCTGTGGACTGGTGGATTCCCCTGGGCTTTGAAAGGCCGGATTATTACCACTTGCATGCGTGAATCAGGCACTGCTTTGCAATACAAGACATTTGTGATTCCAGAGATGGCCTCTTTTGGAACACTCTCAAGCTAATAGTATGGCTGTCTCCCCAGTCATCCATCTTATTTCCTCTCTTTCTTCCTCTCATGCCAAGTAACTAGTTTTGATATTTGTTTTCTAAAAAATGGTTAGTATATCTAGCAAGGCCTGACCAGGTAGACTCTTCAGTTTCCTCTTTCCAATTCTTAAACCCATGTTGGCCAGGCTGGTCTCAAACTTGTGACCTCAAGTCATCTCCCCACCTCGGCTTCTGAAAGCACTGGGATTACAGGCATGAGCCACCATGCCTTGCCCCATCCTGGATTCCTATATGAGTAAAAGGAAACATTTTATATATGTACCAATACATTTGTTTTCTACCACCTGTCCTACTCTGTTCATCCCACAGAGATCATACTTCCTCTGGAAAATTAGCTGCCATTTAACTAGAAATATAACGATTACATGATTCTTCAGTAGTTCATTCTGACCAACTAAGTGTTCAGTCATGAACCTGTGGTTCTAACACTTTTTCATCTTAATTGTGCTGAAGTATGTCTTGTTTCCTCCACTCAGAGACATCTGACATCCCTCTCAGTAAAAACTGCTGAGACTTGGAAACATACGAACAGGCAGCAATGCAGCCTGTTGCTAAAACACCTTCTGGGCCCTGGTTGCTTTGATTTGCCAATTGTTGATTCAGGGCAGTAGTTCTTAATTGGAGGTGATTTTGACCACAGGTGACATTTGGCAATGTTTGAAGGCATTCTAGTTGTCACAGCTTGGGGAAGGGGGTACTCCTAACATCTGGTGGGTCGTAGCCAAGGACTTGGTCAAATATCATGCAATGCAGTAGACAGACACCCACAATAAAAGATTAGCAGCCTTCAAATATCAGTTCTGGCGAGGTCGAAAAAGCCTAAGCTGAGGGTTCTGTGTGACCAGCCCTGGGCAGGTGCTGGGCATTAGGCCTACACCTATGCAGGGGGGGCATTAGGCCTGCACCTATACAGGGGAGGCATTAGAGCATCCATTCTGGGCCTGGCTCTGGGAATCTCAAGGATGTTGTATCTAGAGACAGGGCCTCTAGTGGCAAAGAATAACAAGTAATGAAAAGATTTTAAACATAAATGAAATTCACAAGATTTCCCTTACTATGCCCTCCAGCCAGCCTTTGTGTGTGTGTGCGTGTGTGTTTGTGTGAGAGTGTGTGTGTGTGTGTGTGTGTGCGTTTGATATCTGCGAGTGGAAAGAGCTGTTGCCTGAAGATGGAAACCAGGAGAATCCAAGGTCTTAGATGTGCCACTGCTTGGGGGTTCATCATATCACTAAGGTCTGGCATTTAGTTCACTTGGTAGTACTTTATACCCATTTCCATTTTGCTACAAAATGCTGTCTGGCAAGATTTGAGTTTAATTTTCAGAGTTACTGGTTGAACCAGGATTCTTGGAGAGAGGCATTCAGCATATTGATTTTTTAATGTCAGATAAAGGGACATTTATTTCGAACAGAGGAAATGGCTGTGTTAACTAACTGTAATGGCTTCCTTTACCATTTGGGAAGTTTGCTATTATTAGAGGGCACTAATTATGGCTTAAGCCTGATACAGCATAAGAAAGATATAAAACATAACTGTACTTGTATGGAGAATGTAAATGACATAATGTCTTGCTGTCATTTTAGAAATCTGTCCTGGAATTTCTTCAGGATAGGTTAAATCATGGGATGGACAAAAGTTGAGACACAAGGATACAGTATAGTATGGCAGTGAAGAGTCTGACAGTTTAACTCACAGAGTAGAATGGTGGTTAAAAGCACAGAGGAGGGGAAGAGTGGGGAAATGTTGGTCAAAAGACACAATCTCAGTTAGGAGGAGTAAGTTAAAGAGGTATATCCTACTACATAGTGGCAATAGTTAATAACCTTGTAGTTTATACTTGAAAATCTCTAGGAGAGTAGAATTTAAGTGTTCTCAACACACACACAGAAATTCGTAAGAATATAAGGTAATGCATATGTTAATTAGCTCAATTTAGCTATTCCACAATGTATACATAGTTTAAAACACCATGCTGTATTCCATAAACATATCATTTTGATATGTCATGATTTCTGTTCTTTTACATTTTCTGAGAGGTGCTTTCCTTCCAACTATGTGGTCAATTTTAGAATAAGTGCAATGTGGTGCTGAGAAGAATCTTGTATATTCTGTTGATTTGTGGTGGAGAGTTCTGTAGATGACTATTAGGTCCACTTGGTGCAGAGCTGAGTTCAAGTCCTGAATATCCTTGTTAACTTTCTGTCTCATTGATCTGTCTAATGTTGACATTGGGTTGTTAAAGTCTCCCATTATTATTGTGTGAGAGTCTAAGTCTCTTTGTAAGTTTCTAAGGACTTGCTTTATGAATCTGGGTACTCCTGTATTACGTGCGTATATATTTAGGATAGTTAGCTCTTCTTGTGGAACTGATCCCTTTACAATTATATAATGGCCTTCTTTGTCTCTTTTGATCTTTGTTGATCTAAAGTCTGTTTTATCAGGGACTAAGATTGCAACCCCTGCTTTTTTGCTTTGTTTTGTTTTCTATTTGCTTGGTAGATCTTCCTCCATCCCTTTATTTTGAGCCTATGTGTGTCTCTGCATGTGAGATGGGTCTCCTGAATACAGCACACTGATGGGTCTTGACTCTTTATCCAACTTGCCAGTCTGTGTCTTTTAATTGGAGAATTTAGCCCATTTACATTTAAGGTTAATATTGTTATGTGTGAATATGATCCTGTCATTATGGTGTTAGCTGGTTATTTTGCCCATTAGTTGATGCAGTTTCTTCCTAGCATTGATGATTTTTACAATTTGGCATATTTTTGCAGTGGCTGGTACCAGTTGTTTCTTTCTGTGTTTAGTGCTTCCCTCAGGAACTCTTGTAAGGCAGGCCTGGTGGTGACAGAATCTCTCAGCATTTGCTTATCTGTAAAGGATTTTATTTCTCCTTCACTTATGAAGCTTAGTTTGGCTGGATATGAAATTCTGGGTTGAAAATTCTTCTCTTTAAGAATGTTGAATATTGGCCCCTACTCTCTTCTGGCTTGTAGAGTTTCTGCCGAGAGATCCGCTGTTAGTCTGATGGGCTTCCCTTTGTGGGTAACCCGACCTTTCTCTCTGGCTGCCCTTAACATTTTTTCCTTCATTTCAACCTTGGTGAATCTGACAATTTTGTGTCTTGGAGTTGCTCTTCTTGAGGAGTATCTTCGTGGCGTTCTCTGTATTTCCTGAATTTGAATGTTGGCCTGCCTTGCTAGGTTGGGGAAGTTCTCCTGGATAATATCCCGAAGAGTGTTTTCCAACTTGATTCCATGCTCCCTGTCACTTTTAGGTACACCAATCAAACGTAGATTTGGTCTTTTCACATAATCCCATATTTCTTGGAGGCTTTCTTCATTTCTTTTTTCTCTTTTTTCTCTAAACTTCTCACTTCATTTCATTCATTTGATCTTCAATCACTGATACCCTTTTTTCCACTTGATCGATTCGGCTACTGAAGCTTGTGCATGCATCACGTAGCTCTCGTGCCATGGTTTTCAGCTCCATCAGATCATTTAGGGTCTTCTCTACACTGTTTATTGTAGTTAGCTATTCGTCTAATCTTTTTTCAGATTTTTAGCTTCTTCGGAATGGATTCGAACATCCTTCTTTAGCTTGGAGAAGTTTTGTTATTACCGATCTTCTGAAACCTACAACTATCAACTTGTCGAAGTCATTCACCATCCAGCTTTTTTCCGTTGCTAGCGAGGAGCTGCATTCCTTTGGAGGAGAAGAGGCGCTCTGGTTTTTAGAATTTTCAGCTTTTCTGCCCTGGTTTCTCCCCATCTTTGTGGTTTTATCTACCTTTGGTCTTTGATGATGGTGACCTACAGATGGGGTTTTGGTGTGGATGTCCTTTTTGTTGATGTTGCTGCTATTCCTTTCCATTTGTTGGTTTTCCTTCTAACAGTCAGGACCCTCAGCTGTAGGTCTCTTGGAGTTTGCTGGAGGTCCATTCCAGCAAAATAGCAAAAATACTGCAAAATAGCAAATGGTGCTGCCTGATCTTCCTCTGGAAGCTTCATCTCAGAGGGGCACCCGGCTGTATGAGGTATCATTTGTCCCCGGCTGGGAGGTGTCTCCCAGTTAGGCTACTCAGGGGTCAGGGACCCACTAGAGAAGAGAGTCTGTCCATTCTTAGATCTCAAACTCTGTACTGGGAGAACCACTGCTCTCTTCAAAGTTGAGTTGGAAATGCAGAAATCACCCGTCTTCTGTGTCGCTCATGCTGGGAGCTATAGACTGGAGCTGTTCCTATGTGGCCATCTTGGAACAAAATGGAAGAACATTCCCATGCTCATGGATAGGAAAGATCAAAGCATGAAAATGGCCATACTGCCCAAAGTAATTTATAGATTCAGTGCCATCCCCATCAAGCTACCAATGACTTTCTTCACAGAATTGGAAAAAACTACTTTAAAATTCATATGGAACCAAAAAAGAGCCCACATTGCCAAGACAATACTAAGCCAAAAGAACAAAGCTGGAGGCATCACGCTACCTGACTTCAAACTATACTACAAGGCTACAGTAATGAAAACAGCATGGTACTGGTACCAAAACAGAGATATAGACCAATGGAATAGAACAGAGCCCTCAGAAATAATATCACACATCTACAACCATCTGATCTTTGACAAACCTGACAAAAACAAGACATGGGGAAAGGATTCCCTAGTTAATAAATAGTGCTGGGAAAACTGGCTAGCCATATGTAGAAAGCTGAAACTGGATGCCTTCCTTACACCTTATACAAAAATTAATTCAAGATGGATTAAAGACTTAAATGTCAGACCTAAAACCATAAAAACCCTAGAAGAAAACCTAGGCAATACCATTCTGGACATAGGCATGGGCAAGGACTTCATGACTAAAACACCAAAAGCAATGGCAACAAAAGCCAAAATTGACAAATGGGATCTAGTTAAACTAAAGAGCTTCTGCACAGCAAAAGAAACTACCATCAGAGTGAACAGGCAACCTACAGAATGGGAGAAAATTTTTACAATCTACGTATCTGAGTAAGGGCTAATATCCAGAATCTACAAAGAATGTAAACAAATTTACAAGAAAAAGTCAAACAACCCCATCAAAAAGTGGGCAAAGTATATGACCAGACACTTCTCAAAAGAAGACATTTATGCAACCAACAGACACATGAAAAAATACTCATCATCACTGGCCATCAGAGAAATGCAAATCAAAACCACAATGAAATACCATCTCACATCAGTTAGAATGGCTATCATTAAAATGTCAGGAAACAACAGGTGCTGGAGAGGATGTGGAGAAATAGGAACACTTTCACACTGTTGGTAGGACTGTAAACTAGTTCAACCATTGTGGAAGACAGTGTGGTTATTCCTCAAGGATCTAGAACTAGAAATACCATTTGACCCAGCCATCCCATTACTGGGTATATACCCAAAGGATTATAAATCATGCTGCTATAAAGACACATGCACACGTATGTTTATTGCGGCACTGTTCACAACAGCAAAGACTTGGAACTGACCCGAATGTCCATCAATGACAGACTGGATTAAGAAAATGTGGCACATATACACCATGGAATACTATGCAGCCATAAAAAAGGATGAGTTCATGTCTTTTGTAGGGACATGGATGAAGCTGGAAACCATTATTCTGAGCAAACTATCACAAGGACAGAAAACCAAACAGTGCGTGTTCTCACTCATAGGTAAGAATTGAACAGTGAGAACACCTGGACTCAGGAAGGGGAACTTCACACACTGGGGCTTGTTGTGGGGTGGAGGGAGAGGGGAGGGGTAGCATTAGGAGAAATACCTAATGGAAATGATGAGTTAATGGGTGCAGCACACCAACATGGCACATGTATACATATGTAACAAATCTGCATGTTGTGCACTTGTATGCTAGAACTTAAAGTATAATAATAAAAAAAATCATTAAAAAGAAAACAAGGTTAAGTTATTCTTATACATTGACATGATAAACCACAATGGATTTAAGTGTTTAAAGTCAGAAATATACTTTTAAAAATAAGTACTTCAGTTGGCTGGTGGAGCAGTAATACCTGGATGCTGAATTGAATTTGTTTAAAATAAACCACAGAGTATACTTTAAAAAAAAAAGATTTGTCAATTAAAATATACATTTATAAAGAAAAAATAATAAAACACCTTCCACATCATAGTTTATAGAAAATGTGTCACCTTATAATTGTATCTTTTGTCGAAAATGAATATTGTATAATGTCAAACATGAAAATGTAGCAGACCCCTCAGAACTATTCACTAGAGAAAAAGATAAAATAAAAAAAAGTCTGACACAGGAACCACACTGTGCCTGAGCCCCACAAAGCTTCCACATTCCAAGTCTTCTGAAAGCATGGCGTTTATCTGCTGTGCACCTCAGTTTCCTCATCTGTGAAATGGACATGACAATAAACCTCACAGGTTTGTTGTGAAACATAAGTGTATTAATATGTGTAAAGTACTCAGAAATGAAGTAGTCAATCATTGTTAGTCTCCAGTGTATTGTTTCTGTTGTATTTTTGAATCACAGATGTCACAGACTTAAAAAAATTTTTTGAAAGAAAAGATAACCATAATGCGACCTGATTTCTATTTTGCTTCTACCACTTTAATAATGAATGATAAGTGTTAGTGCAAACAGTGGTTGTCAGTCTTACGGAGAATTAAATCTAATTGCCAAAAGAGGAATTATTTAATCATAAAATGAAGTGATTTGAAGGAATTACTAAAGCAAAGCTAGTTCTTGTCTCTTTGTCTCCGACAGACAAAAGCCAGAGAACCTTTCTAGTTTTTCTCTTGAAATGGTGTTCACAAACTTACAGTAGGATGGTTTTCCCTTAATTTGCACTTTAATTCAGTGGAACTTTATTAGACTGAAATTAAGCAAATCCCAGAGAGGCCTGGAAGCATAAATGATTGTGAAATGTTATGGATTTTAAATTGGGCATTTTGAAAGACAAAGATGAAGGCTAATAGTTTACATTTAGTACTAAACTCTGGTATTCCAATGGAAAAAAGACAGCTAGTTTGAATCAAATAATGGGATTTGTTTTTTAGGTAACAACATAATGAGTTAGTTAAAAGAGCTCACTTGTAATAGATTTATTAAGCCATAAAGTTTCATTTCTTTGAACAACCTATTGTCAAAATCTTCACAGATAACTTCACTTATAAGAAAATCAAATGAAAGGACTATTTCTTTAAAAGTTAGATGTGGATTTTCTCTATTTGGGGAGGAGTTGAAAATGCCACATCAGTTGATCTGGCTGTGATCCGACCTCTTAATCCTGTTTTAATTATGGGTTCTTTGCTACTTCTGATTTTGTAGTTATATGTGACTGACATTCAGACATTCATAGTAATTTTTTAAATATGTAATTTTACATAAGAGTCCCTTCAGTGTGACCTTAAGATGAGAGTCTCTAGACATAATTATAGAAAGGAAGGAACTACCAACCTAGAATGACTTGATCATTTCCAGGGGTATCTCATTGTCAAAATTTTCAGTTGAACACTGTGGCCGTTTCACATTTCTACAAGCTTGAGAGGAATGCAGAAGGGAGGCCCACAAAGATCCTATGTGGGCAGCACTCGTCCGTTCCTACTGCTGCATATTTGAAAACACTAGGGACCAAATATGATTAACCTCATACTTCTCCCTGGAGACCTGAGCCCTAAATATGCCTTTTGCCACCATACTCTGTATTCCTTGAGACCAGTATGCTTGTGGCTAGGTGTCATTTGTCAAATATGACATGAATATTTGTTGTACATAATCATTTTTGTTTAAGTTTAAAAATGTAATGCCAGCGAGTTATACTACCCAAAGAAGCAGGCTGAAAGCATGAGTTTTGACAAAGTGAAATTTCATTTGATGATATCCATTATAAATCATTTTTCTCAACTTTAAAATAAGATCTCATTTCTTCAGTATTCTGCGTCTTATTAACAAACTTTACCAATAGTGTTGTTTCCATAGTAAATGGTATGTTTTAAATTATATATGCCAAATATTTTCCTGGAATTTTAAGACGTTTCTACACTAAGCTCTGTTTCTTCATCTGTAAGGTGAAGATGTTTAGACTCCATTATCTCTAAGATATCTTCTGATACCCAGGATACCCTAAGTCTAATGTCCAGCCTTGTTTCTTATGGAGAATATCTTGCTAAATTTCCAAAGGCTTGCGAGTTGTTTCAGATTGCATCACTCTGACTTGCCAAACGATCCTCTCTATTGACAATTACCAAATATTATTCCCTGAGACCTCTTCCCCTGCTCCATGGATGTGACTGTGGCTCCTTGTGGAGAACGAAGACCAGCCTTTGCCTACCAGGAGCCGATTATAGCTGTTAGAGGTCCAGTCATCCTGTCCAGCTGATTGCATCTGTGTCTGGTCATCTGAGAGAGTGAAATATTAATCTGCTTTCTTCTCTTCACTCTTTTCATGTGTATTCCCCTAACAGAAAGGAGAACCTGACTGCTGTGCACTCTCCCTGGAGACAAGCGAGCAGCTCACCTTTGAGATCCCCCTGAATGATTCAGGTTCTGCTGGCCTTGGGGTGAGCTTGAAAGGGAACAAATCCAGAGAAACTGGAACAGACTTGGGGATTTTTATCAAATCCATCATTCATGGAGGCGCTGCTTTTAAGGTGGGTAGGAATGACATTTGTACATCCTTTGAGAAGGCACTTGCAGATGTGACTGTTGTACTTAGAGACTGAATGGAAAGTGTCTGAAGACTTGAGGCCACTGAGACTTTCCCGCCAGATACAGAAAATACATGTGTGAACAGATCTGGGGAATAACTGGCTGCTGTTTTTGTCCCTTAACTGGCTATTTTTACTTTTTAGAGTTACCTCTAAAAACCCATCATGATTCACATTCTTTTTTGCATACTTTTTATTACTCCATTAGGATTCCTCTGAATTTGTAAACTGACAGAGTTGAGCCTAAAAGTACACAACCAGAAAAACAAAACTAAAAACAAGTAAACATAAAGGCAGCAAATAAGACAATTGTGCTTGCAAGAATGAAAGCTCAGGGGAGTCTGAGAGTGATTGCAGTATAAATTAAAGTTCATTTATCACGTTTTAAACACTTGAAGAAAACCATAGTGCCAAGAATGCATGTTTCGTTTTGAATACTTAGAGAAGCTTATAGATTTCCAGAAAAAGAAGGAAGATCATGCTTCAGTCCTTTCACCTTGAGGTGAGCAATGTGTTAATAACTATTAACATAGTGTACTGGTTAGCTAGATGGCCCGTGTTCAAGTCCAACTCAGTCCTTGCTAGCTATATGGAAATGTAGGCAAGGGTCTTGACCAGCTGTCTCCCATTTCCTCACCGGTAGAATGGTGACAATAAATAATACCTACTTCATAGGCTTCTAGGATTAAATAAGTCAGTACACACAATGTGATGAAAACAGTAAAGTGATGATAGAGGAAGGATGCACGTTTGCACCTCTCGCCACCGTCATTATTATCTCATACCGTGCAAGGAGACTTCTGGAGTTTGAATTCTGCCTTACCTACTCTCTCCCTGTGAATGGAGGCAAGCTGCTCGGCCTCGACTTCCTCAGTTTCCTCATTGGTGAAATTTGCAGTGCCTGGCTCCTCGTGCCGCTGTTAAGACTAAAGGAGACGATGTGTGTCCAGTGTTTAGCACAGCGCCTGTCACCGGCTGCTGATCAGTGTTAGCCGTCTGAAAATCATCGTGATATGAATAACGTCTGCCCTCTCCCACAGCAAAGCCAAGAAGGCCCTGTTACACTATACATAGAACACCCCTGCACCTAGAATTCTGGCTTCGTTGAAGCAACTATCTTCTCACACTTACCCTTCCACTTTTGTTTTAGACTAGATATGGAGATACTGCCTTTTTCACTGTGAAATAAATGCACTTTGGATAGACACCTCTTCGGTTTACTCCTTGGTTTAGTTAGCTTTTGTCACATAATAAATAGTCATAATTTTTCAGTAATATACCTCAATAAGCCTTTATTTTTCTCATAGCTCTGTGCAGGGGAGCTGGGGTTTGGGGAGGATTCTGATTCAGGCTGGTGTCTCTTGATCCCACTGAAACTCTGCAGATCCAAGTATGCTCCACTGCTTTCTACTGCTCCTTGGATCAGCAGGCTAGCTGGGGCATGTCCCTCCTGTGTCTCAAGGTGTCAGAGGGCCAGTGGCAGTGGGTAAATCCGCGGGCTCCAAACTGGCCCACTGTCACCCCACACACAGGCCACTGGTCAAAGCAAGTCATATGGCTGAGTTATGGCAAAGATGTGGATACAGAGAAGGGTAAAGAATTGAGTCCCATCACTCAATCTATAAAACTGGCTCCTAGGGGAGGTTCCAAGATGGCAGAATAGGAACAGCTCCAGTCTACAGCTCCCAGCATGAGCAACGCAGAAGACTAGTGATTTCTGCATTTCCTACTGGGGCACTGGGTTCATCTCACTAGGGCTTGTCAGACAGTGGGTACAGCCCATAGACTGCAAGCCAAAGCAGGGCAGGATCACCTCACATGGAAAGCACAAGGGGTCGGTGAATTCCCTTTCCTAGCCAAGGGAAGCCGTGACAGATGGTACCTGGAAAATTGGGACACTCCCACCCTAATACTGTGCTTTTCCAGCGGTCTTAGTAAACGGCACACCAGGAGATTATATCCTGCACCTGGCTCAGAGGGTCCCACACCCACGGAGCCTCGCTCACTGCTAACACAGCAGTCTGAGATCGAACTGCAAGGTGGCAGCGAGGCTTGGGTAGGGGTGTCTGCCATTGCTGAGGCTTAAGTAGGTAAACAGAGCAGCCGGAAGCTTGAACTGGGTGGAGCCCACCACAGCTCAAGGAGGCCTGCCTGCATCTGTAGACTCCACCTCTGAGGGCAGGGCATAGCTGAACAAAAGACAGCAGAAACTTCTGCAGACTTAAACGTCCCTGTCTGACAGCTTTGAAGAGAGTAATGGTTCTCCTAGCATGGAGTTTGAGATCTGAGGATGGACAGACTGCCTCCTCTAGTGTCACATATGGGACTATGTGAAAAGACGAAATCTGTGTTTGATTGGTGTACCTAAAAGTGACAGGGAGCATGGAATCAAGTTGGAAAACACTCTTCAGGATATTATCCAGGAGAATTTCCCCAACCTAGCAAGGCAGGCCAACATTCAAATTCAGGAAATACAGAGAACACCACAAAGATACCCCTCAAGAACAGCAACTCCAAGATACATAATTGTCAGATTCTGCAAGGTTGAAATGAAGGAAAAAATGTTACGCACAGCCAGAGAGAAAGGTCGGGTTACCCACAAAGGGAAGCCCATCAGACTAACAGCAGATCTCTCAGCAGAAACTCTACAAGCCAGAAGAGAGTGGGGGCCATATTCAACATTCTTAAAGAAAAGAATTTTCAACCCAGAATTTCATATCCAGCCAAACTAAGCTTCATAAGTGAAGGAGAAATAAAATCCTTTACAGATAAGCAAATGCTGAGAGATTTTGTCACCACCAGGCCTGCCTTACAAGAGCTCCTGAAGAAGCACTAAACATGGAAAGGAACAACTGGTACCAGCCACTGCAAAAAACATGCCAAATTGTAAAAATCATTGATGCTAGGAAGAAACTGTATCAACTAACGGGCAAAATAATCAGCTAACATCATAATGACTGGAACAAATTCACACATAACAATATTAACCTTAAATGTAAATGGGCTAAATTCTCCAGTTAAAAGACACAGACTGACAAATTGAATAAAGAGTAAAAACCAATCAGTGTGCTGTATTCAGGAGACCCGTCTCACGTGCAGACACACACATAGGCTCAAAATAAAGGGATGGAGGAAGATCTACCAAGCAAATGGAAAACAAAACAAAACAAAACAAAAGCAGGGATTGCAATCCTAGTCTCTGATAAAACAGACTTTAAACCAACAAAGGTTAAAAGAGACAAGGTCGTTACATAATGGTAAAGGAATCAATTCAACAAGAAGAGCTAACTATCCTAAATGTGTATGCATCCAGTACAGGAGCACCCAGATTCATAAAGCAAGTCCTTAGAGACCTACAAAGACACTTAGACTCCCACACAATAATAATGGGAGATTTTAGCACCCCACTGTCAACATTAGACAGATCAATGAGACAGAAAGTTAACAATGATATCCAGGACTTGAACTCAGCTCTGCACCAAGTGGACAGAATAGACATCTACAGAACTCTCCACCACAAATCAACAGAATATACATTCTTCTCAGCACCACAACGCCCTTATTCTAAAATTGACCACGTAGTTGGAAGTAAAGCACTCCTCAGCAAATGTAAAAGAACAGAAATTATAACAAACTGTCTCTTAGACCACAGTGCAATCAAACTAGAACTCAGGACTAAGAAACTCAATCAAAACCACTCAACTACATGGAAACTAAACAACCTGCTCCTAACTGACTACTGGGTAGATAACAAAATGAAGGCAGACATAAAGATGTTGTTTGAAACCAATGAGAACAAACATACAACATACCAGAATCTCTGGGACACATTTAAAGCAGTGTGTAGAGGGAAATTTATAGTACTAAATGCCCACAAGAGAGAGCAGGAAAGATCTAAAATTGATACCCTAACATCACAATTAAAAGAACTAGAGAAGCAAGAGCAAACACATTCAAAAGCTAGCAGAAGGCAAGAAATAACTAAGATCAGAGCAGAACTAAAGGAGATAGAGACACAAAACACCCTTCAAACAATCAATGAATCCAGGAGCTGGTTTCTTGAAAAGATTAACGAAATTGATAGACCACTAGCAAGGCTAATAAAGGAGAAAAGAAAGAAGAATCAAATAGATGCAATAAAAAATGATAAAGGGGATATTACCACCAATCCTACAGAAATACAAACTGCCATCAGAGAATATTATAAACACCTCTATGCAAATAAACTGGAAAATCTAGAAGAAATGAATAAATTCCTGGACACATACACCCTCCCAAGACTAAACCAGGAAGAAGTTGAATCCCTGAATAGACCAATAACAAGCTCTGAAATTGAGGCAATAATCAGTAGCCTACCAACCAAAAAAAAGTCCAGGACCAGACGGATTCACAGCCGAATTCTACCAGAGGTACAAAGAGGAGCTGGTACCATTCCTTCTGAAACTATTCCAATCAATAGAAAAATCAATAGAAATCCTCCCTAACTCATTTTATGAGGCCAACATCATCCTGATACCAAAGCCTGGCAGAGGCACAACAAAAAAAAGAGAATTTTAGGCCAGTGTCCCTGATGAACTTGAATGCAAAAATCCTCAATAAAATACTGGTAAACCAAATCCAGCAGCACATCAAAAAGCTTATCCAGCATGATTAAGTTGGCTTCCTGGGATGCAAGGCTGGTTCAACATTCGCAAATCAGTAAACGTAATCCATCATATAAACAGAACCAAAGACAAAAACCACATGATTATCTCAATTGATGCAGAAAGGGCCTTTGACAAAATTCAAGAGCCCTTCATGCGAAAATCTCGCAATAAATTAGGTATTGATGGGATGTATCTCAAAATAATGAGAGCTATTTATGACAAACCCACAGCCAATATCATACTGAATGGGCAAAAACTGGAAGCATTCCCTTTTAAAACTGGCACAAGACAGGGATGCCCTCTCTCACCACTTCTATTCAACATAGTGTTGGAAGTTCTGGGCAGGGCAGTCAGGCAGGAGAAAGAAAGAAAGGGTATTCATTTAGGAAAAGAGGAAGTCAAATTTTCCCTGTTTGCAGATGACGTGACTGTATATTTAGAGAACCCCATCGTCTCATGCCAAAATCTCCTTAAGCTGATGAGCAAGTTCAGCAAAGTCTCAGGATATAAAACCAATGTGCAAAAATCACAAGCATTCCTATACACCAATAACAGACAAAGAGAGAGCCAAATCATGAGTGAACTCCCATTCAGAATTGCTTCAAAGAGAATAAAATACCTAGGAATCCAACTTACAAGGGATATGAAGGACCTCTTTAAGGAGAACTGCAAACCACTGCTCAACAAAATAAAAGAGGACACAAACAAATGGAAGAACATTTCATGCTCATGGATAGGAAGAATCAATATCATGAAAATGGCCATATTTCCCAAGGTGATTTATAGATTCAATGGCATCCCCATCAAGCCACCAATGACTTTCTTCACAGAATTGGAAAAAACTACTTTAAAATTCATATGGAACCAGAAAAGAGCCCACATTGCCAAGACAATCCTAAGTCAAAAGAACAAAGCTGGAGGCATCATACTACCTGACTTCAAACTATACTACAAGGCTACAGTAACCAAAACAGCATGGTACCAAAACAGAGAAATAGACCAATGGAACAGAACAGAGCCCTCAGAAATAATATCACACATCTACAACTATCTGATCTTTGACAAACCTGACAAAAACAAGACATGGGGAAAGGATTCCCTAGTTAATAAATGGTGCTGGGAAAACTGGCTAGCCATATGTGGAAAGCTGAAACTGGATCCCTTCTGTACACCTTATACAAAAATTAATTCAAGATGGATTAAAGACTTAAATGTCAGACCTTAAACCATAAAAACCCTAGAAGAAAACCTAGGCAATACCATTCGGGACATAGGCATGGGCAAGGACTTCATGACTAAAACACCAAAAGCAATGGCAACAAAAGCCAAAATTGACAAATGGGATCTAGGTAAACTAAAGAGCTTCTGCACAGCAAAAGAAACTACCATCAGAGTGAATAGGCAACCTACAGAATGGGAGAAAATTTTTACAATCTACCCATCTGACAAAGGGCTAATATCCAGAACCTACAAAGAACTTAAAGAAATTTACAAGAAAAAATCAAACAACCCCATCAAAAAGTGGGCAAAGGATATGACCAGACACTTCTCCAAAGAAGACATTTATGCAACCATCAGACACATGAAAAGAATGCTCATCATCACTGGCCATCGGAGAAATGCAAATCAAAACCACAATGAGATACCATTTCACACCAGTTAGAATGGCAATCATTAAAAAGTCAGGAAACAACAGGTGCTGGAGAGGATGTGGAGAAATAGGAACACTTTCACACTGTTGGTAGGACTGTAAACTAGTTCAACCATTGTGGAAGACAGTGTGGCATTTCCTCAAGGATCAAGAACTAGAAATATCATTTGACTCAGCCATCCCATTACTGGGTATATACCCAAAGGATTATAAATCATGCTGCTATAAAGACACATGCACATGTATGTTTACTGTGGCACTATTCACAACAGCAAAGACTTGGAACCAAACCAAATGTCCATCAATGATAGACTGGATTAAGAAAATGTGGCACATATACACCATAGAATACTATGCAGCCATTAAAAAGGATGAGTTCATATCTTTTGTAGGGACATGGATGTAGCTGGAAACCATCATTCTGAGCAGACTATTGCAAGAATAGAAAACCAAACACTGCATGTTCTCACTCAGAGGTGGGAGTTGAACAATGAGAACACTTGGACACAGAGTGGGGAACATCACACACCTGTCGTGGGGCCTGTCATGGGGCCTGTCGTGGGGTCGGGGGAGCGGGAAGGGATAGCATTAGGAGATACACCTAATGTAAATGATGAGTTAATGGGTGCAGCACACCAACATGGCACATGTATATGTATGTAACAAACCTGCACGTTGTGCACATATACCCTAAAACTTAAAGTATAATTAAAAAAATAAAAATAATAAAAACAAGACTGGCTCAGAAATACATAACCAGGAGCAAAAGAGAAATAATAGTAATAGCAACAACAACAATAGCAATGCACATTTATTGTGCTTAGTATATGCTGAACACTAGGATAGGTGTTTTATATAGATTATCTAACTTTATTCACATTTACATTGGATTATTTTCAGGCCATTTTATCAAAGTGGAAATTATAGGTTAGAGCCTTTATTGCCTTTCTGGTGGTCAGATAGCCAGGAATTACTTTAAGATTTGAATCCAGGCAGTCTGACTCCAGAGCCTGTGTTACGCTGCGTTGAAATGAAGACTCTTCCATATGATCCATTCACATTCCTAGAGAGCAGAGCCCATTGGCCTGGAGGTGTGTTGTATGGTGCTGTCATCCTTAGGCAAGCCATCTAAATATGTGCTAGGTTTGAGTATGAGTTCTTGGTCATGTTTGTGGATACCAGCTTGAAGTTATTCTTCTTATTCCTAATGACAGCTCTATTTGCAGAATTTATTCCAAGTAAAATTGAAACTGAGATGACTTTTTGGAAATTAAAAGCAAACATCTTCGCTTTTTTATGGGCAATAACTTAAGCTCAAGCAGATATTGGAGAGCAGGTTTAATATGTAGATCCATGTTTGTGTAAGTGAGCATCTCCTTACCTAAGCAGTTTCTAACAGTCCTGTTTCTTGCAGAAAGATTTCACTTTCCATTTATGTAAATTTCTTTCCTGACACTGGTCTGCTGAGTCAGACACTCACACCATTAGAAACCACTGGACAACATATTTATAGCTGATCTTAAACAGTAAGAGGCATCAATCATGAACTTAGCCTTCTTGTGAATGTTTAGTATCCATTTGTCTTGTTTACCTTTTGCAGTATAAAGGATAGAGTCCTGAGATTTGTTCACGAGAAATCTGATTAACCAGGAAAAAAAAAAGAAGTATTTTTCCATTCTCCTACTGCTGTTCCAGTAATCCACTGTTACTCCTCGGAAAATTGCCACCCATTCTATGATTCAGGACTCTGTCTTAGGAAAATTGTTTTGAGACTGGTTCCTGTCCCTGTTGAGAGGATACAAATATAGTAGACTACAGTATCCCTGGGGCAGAGGACAGAGGAGCACTGGGAGCATCTTTGTCTCAGCATTTGGCCCTAGGTTTTTACCCGGAATCAACGAAATAATCTTTCAACCAGAGCACAGTCTTTTCCTCCTGGCCTTTCATACCACTAATTAGTTCTCAAGGTGTTTTTCCCTTTAGGGTAGGTGGATTTTTTGAAAACTAAACTACTTTGAAAGGTATGACCAAATTCTTCCTGTGCGTTCTGTGTGCTGGATTCTCCTGGGGGCCTCCGTTGGTATAAACAAAGATAGGCTACTTCATGCCAGATGTAAAACCCCTGAATAACTTGACTCTAATTGAGGGCTTTGCTTTGTTTTGTTTTGTTTTGTTTTGTTTTCCTTAACTCTCAGTCTGTTGCTTTCTATCATGTCATGTCTTGTTTGAGTTATTTCTAATAGAGGATATAACTCTCTATTTGGAAACAAGAGCAGCCAGCTACTCTAGGACGCCCTCTTGGAAGTGAGTCCCTGACTCATTCTAAAAACCAACAGAACAGTAATTCTACCCTGCTCACAATTATCCAAATGCTTAATCTCAACTTGATATTTAACTTCAAGTCTGTACATTAAGAAATAAAGCCCAGAAACTCTTGTCTCCATGCATCAGGCTGCACCACTTTTGATTACAGGCTGATGTGCCATACGGAGCTCTTCATGGACCCCTCTGAAGCGTCACTTGTACCTGTGCCTCTTAGTGTTCTATGTGGCCATTGACCATAACAGCAAATATTACTTCTTAGATCATTAATGCCAGTATGCTTAAGCACTAGCATGCATTACACGTTTGTGGTTTCATTTAGTTTCTGTCTTTCTTCCTGGGCGTTTGCCCCTGACATACAGTGTAATTGCTTCTAGAACTAAAATATACTAAATACAAGCATATATGTCAACTGCTTCTGAAAGAATTATGAGCAGAATGAAGTTGTGACGTCCATGAGAATGATTTTCTAAAATTTTGCTTTTGTGGTTGGAATTTAAAGTGAATGTGGTGGTAGTGTTGCTGTTAAGTAAAAAGAAGTCTCATCTTTGTTGCAGTTAGAAAAAATACCTTGAGAAAAATTTGCCCTTTCCCTAAATCCACATCAAAATATGCTTTTTATTTTATCCAGAAAGCACAGATAAAGTGTCAGTGATCAGTCTGAAGATGTTAGATATTTTTATGTTCATTTGCTGAACATTTTAAATTCATTTTGAGATCAGGGGTTTTTCTTTGCTTTTCATGTACCATATTAACTGAAATTTTTTAGTAAAAATGCAGTTTTACATCTATTGATTATACTTCCTTAAGTTGCTTGTTTTGCCACCCTAAAGAATTACTTTAAACATGTATACGGCCGGGCGCGGTGGCTCAAGCCTGTAATCCCAGCACTTTGGGAGGCCGAGACGGGCAGATCATGAGGTCAGGAAATCGAGACGATCCTGGCTAACACGGTGAAACCCCGTCTCTACTAAAAAATACAAAAAACTAGCCGGGCGAGGTGGCGGGCGCCTGTAGTTCCAGCTACTCGGGCGGCTGAGGCAGGAGAATGGCGTGAACCCGGGAGGCGGAGCTTGCAGTGAGCCGAGATCCGGCCACTGCACTCCAGCCTGGGCGACAGAGCGAGACTCCGTCTCAAAAAAAAAAAAAAAAAAAAAAAAAAAAAAAAGGTATACATAACTAGAAGAGTGGGTTTTGTTTTTGTTTTTGTTTTTTTTAAGTTAGGTAAGATATTGTAATAACACACTGCAGTGAGAGTAAAAGTCCCACGAAGTCTGTTGTACCAGTTCTGAATGGTGTTTTTGATTTCAGTATGCTGACTTTGGGTGTGATATGTGTCCTATTGAAACTTTGAAATAATAAGGTAAAAATTCACATTTAAAGGCAATTTTTGCTAAAGGAAAAATATCATATATCGGGTAGATTGTTTACGGGCTGTTAAATAGAATATATTTAAGACTATCAGTTATTCTCTAAAAAATTAATTAGCCAGGTTTGTGCTTAATAAATGCTACTTGATGATGATGAAATTAAGTGAAAGAAAAATGCCTGACATGGCTAATTGTAAATGTATGCACTCAGAATATGAAATAGACATAATTGAAGTAATTTGATTCCTGTGTGCTGAGGATAATTCGGGATGCTCCTTCTGAAGGATGCAGGATTTCATAATCTGCACTATTTAGTAATGGGTAAAAGAAAGAATTTGGACTAATACACACAATCCTGATATTTTTAAATGACTAAACTCTAAATTTTTGGAGAAAAAATGCACAGTTCTAGAATATCCAGGAACATGGCACTTGATCCTGAATCTCCATGTCTCATTGTCATGTGGGACATTTAACGGCATCCAAACTACTTAACTCCGGTAGGCGCTCCCAGCGTGACTAATTTCCACCCCCATCTCTGCCGGTATCTATGAATCATGTGATAGATCTATAATTAATGAATTCAAAGGAAGATAAAAGGGACAGCTTTTTAAGGAACACTAATGTGAAATATTTCTTCAACTGACCATTTTTCTTGAAATTTATAATGTTTTCTGCTGGTGGGAGAGCGTTGAGGATCCTTACTGGTAGTTAGTGACTTCTAAAGTTTTCCTCTGGCAAAAGGACCAGATAATTTTAAAAGTGCCATTGAAAATCCTCAAATGTAAGAAGCCACTCACATTTTATTTCTAACCACAAAGATGTGATACACTTTAAGGACATTAAAAGCAGGAACTTTGCCTGGAAATATACATAAATTCATAATCACTATATACCCAATAAGAATTTGACCTTTAAAAAGGAAGTTATTAATTTAAGTATAGGAAAAATACATTTTTAGCTAATTTTCTATTTTTTAAAAAAACTGAAAATGTTAGCATATATTAATTCATATAGTCAGGCTTATTGATGAATTTTCTACAGTAATAACTACTTTATTAAAATGTAATATAACATTACTTTTAAAATCTCAAAATAGCTGGCACAGTAATGGGCTCCTGTATTTTCAACTAAGCAGGAGGATCACTTGAGCTCAGGAGTTCCAGACTGTAGTGCAGTGTAATTGTGCCTGTGAATAGTCACTGTGCTCTAGCCTGGGCAACACAGTGAGACCCCATGTCTTTTTTTTAAAAAATCCTATAATTCCAGCCTCTATCATTGCTTTTCCTTGCAGATCTCTGTCACTTTTGCATTTTTATTTTGTGAATGGAAATGCAAACAAGAAATAAATTTACATATATACTATACTGAATAAAATTTTGGAATGCTACAACATTTTGATGTGTATTTTGGACTCCGTGATTGTCTCAGTGGGCTTGAAAAAAATTTAAGAGTTGATAGTCCTAATGAAAAAGGAAATTATAATCTACAAAAGTTGATATAGCATGCTAATGATGCTTTGGATCTGAAAATAGTAACTTTCCCCTGAAAAGCTATATTCGTCTTCATTATGGGTACCTATAGGCCATATATATGTGTACACACACACACACACACACACAAGACCAGTCACTAGAAAAATGGACACAAACCAGAATGCTCAAACAAAACTCTGACCACAGTATGAACTCTGCATACATATACATGCATGTTTTTGTTCTAGCTTTCTGGTTTGTACCCATTTTTATAGTGATTGGTTTTAAGCAACCTCAGTATAAACAAGTGTAAGTGTATAAAAAAAACACCACCAAGAAGTAAATCAATAAGATAAGTATGTTGAAATGGCTTCCAAAATTCTAACCTGGTTAGGCATTCATGCAAATAATTCTTAATTCATATATAACATACATGCTTTAACAAACTTCTTTTTAATCTGGTTTTCTGGACCAAAGTAAATTAAGAGCAGAAAATCAGGATGGAGAGGAAACAGGAATGACAGGAAAGACTAAAGTATAAAACAAGTACAGAACGTTATTGCTATATAGTACACCAGAGAATATTTTGATGGTTTGAAGTAAGTACTTCTCAAACTTTCTTGCAGAAGAAATTATAAGATTCAATATGGCTGTAGTAAAGGCCATAAGTTGCAGTATATCTGTTAATGCCCCATATTTTTCCAGAATGATTTTAAAATGAAAAGATTTATAATACATTTTGAAAGCATTATTTCAGAATGGTTTATGCATATGTTAATTCATATAGTCAGGCTTGTTGCAATAATCCTGACCAACATGGTGAAACCCCGTCTCTACTAAAAATACAAAAACTAGCCAGGCGTGGTGGTGTGCTCCTGTAATCCCAGCTACTCAAGAGGCTGAGGTAGGAGAATTGCTTGAACCAGGGAGGCAGAGGTTGCAATGAGCAGAGATCACACCACTGCACTCCAGCCTGGGCAACAAGAGCGAGAGACTCTGTCTCAATTAAAAAAAAAAAAAAAACTTCATATGCCCACAAGTGATTTTCTGCTGGGACTTCATTGGTTTGCTACACAGAAATGGAGTGAGGTTCTTAAGACAATAACAGAATTACATAAATTTAAATTTTACAATATCTGAGCAAGTAGAGATAGGGCCAGTATACAGAAAGCAATCAAGCATTTTTTTTTTTTTTTTTAAGAATTCTAAAGGTGGCATATTCAAGACAGCTTAGGTTTGTGAATCTCTCATAGTTACAATTTGTAGATGAAACTTAACACCAGGACCAAAGCACCTGACTGACTTAATTTAGCAAGCACTTCTGGAACATTTAGAGTGAGTTAGGCAACAGTATATAATGGACTAGACACAGCATACTTAAAATTATCCATTCTATAATCTAGAAAGGTAGTAACACAGTACATTAAATAAATATGTAAACAACACTAATATGATAGGAGCTATCATAGGCAAATGTGAGAAGTATTGTGGGTGTTGGGATGATGGAGCATTTAATTCTGTCTGAGGAGAAAACTATGAAAGGAAGGCAATTGCTGAGGTTTGCTTGGGTTGAGGGGTAAGTAGATTTTGAAGAGGTGAGCAGGAATGCAAAGGGCTTTTTGGGCAGAAGAAAGAATGTGGGCAAAGTCACCAAAGTGTGTACACCAGATTACAGTCTGTTGTCCCTGGAAAATAGAGGTCTTATTTGGGAAAAATGGATCTCTTCATATAAGCTGAAATGATGTGAAACATATACTAACTTTTTTGTTTTAACAACTGTACTTTAAAAATGTTGATTCATTCTTGCCCTTCCATTGCAGTTGTTTTTGAATGAAGGTAAATGATTTCAATCTGGAATACAAGGTTCTTTTCTTAGTTTAGGGTTTTGGGTTTTTTGGGGGGTTTGATTTGTTTTTTCAAAAAATACAGTAGACAGATGTTGTCATAGAGTAATTGGAAGGCCCTGAGAGGATTTGTTGAGGATAATTCTCTCCCTCAATCAGGTGCCATCTTGCCTGGGGTCCCACCCTATTCCAGGGAAACATCTGCTCTGCAACCTGAAGTCAAGCTTTGGGGTTTGGGACCTTGGTGTTGATAATATCCCAGGAGGCCATACCAAGGGCCCCATTAGAAGCATGTGGAGGCAGAAGCCAACATCTGGTCATGATTAATCCTCTCAACACCCTGGACTAATGTGGACTGGCCTTGGGCCCCAGCCAGCTACCGCTGGGAAAGCCAGCCTACTTTCTCATGCTTCTCTCATATTCTTCAGTGGCTAGTTCATTCCTTTGCTTTGGCTTTCTTACTTTTCCTCTGTATTCATTAGAATTTTAGAGGTAACAGGGCAGTTGCAGGGAGGGTTTAACAAAAAATTTGCCAAGCCAGGTGGATTAGCCACACAACGTTGCCAGTAATCATGGCAGAGAAAGTACCCAGGCACCAGTGAATATACCACAGGGGATGAACTACAAGGTCATTGGACCACCCAGAAATCATAAATATGCTTTAAAGGACACATGGAGTAGCCTACAGCATACGTAACGACCCCTCACTCCAAAGAATGATCTGGCTTAAATGCACAGTTGTGGAAAGACCCTGGCGTAAATATTTGTTTTTAAAAAATGAGGATCTGTAGCTTTTATTAGATTCTCCAAGGAGTCTAAGAGCCCGTAAAGACTAAGAATCACTAGCAGATTGTTTGAAAACTTGGGCTGCAGAGTGACCCAGACCTAGTTCACATCTGCTTTTAGAAACATTACTTGTAACAATTCATTTAAACTCTCTGACTGCAATTTCTTCTTTTATAAAATGGGGGCAGCAATCTCAAATATACAGGGTTTCTGTAAGGAGTAAATTGTCTACTATATGTAAAGGATTTAGCATGATGCACAGAGTAAAGATTCTTTGTCATTAATATAGTGCCTTTAATAATCTCTAGAAGTCTGAATTTAGAAGCAACGTGTCATAAAGGATTCATGTCATTAACCTTAGAGATGAGGAGACCTGGCTATGACCATACCCTTTGACAAGTCACTTTATTTCTCTGGGCCTTCATCTTTACATCTCTAAATAGCAGAGAGTAGCATTTATATCACAGGGTTGCTGTAAGAAATGAATGGGCAAATACATGCAAACGATGTGCACAAGGACTAGCCTACATTAGGTGTTCAGTAAAAGGGAGATGTCGTACTCGAAGGTCTTGTCTCCTGGTCCTCGGTGCATCCTACTGTGATAGGACCAGCTAAAGCTGATGAGATTGAAACCATGCCAGGACCTGGAGAAGACCTAACCTCGTACCAGGTTTTTTCATTCTGAACTGCACTGAAGAAGTTCCATTTTGTCTTTACTCTGTTCTCCTGATTCTTTTTAATATGTTTTCCTTCCCTTTGGGAATTTCCTTTACTCCTTTCTAGCTTGAGGATGGAGTTGGTTATGGGGGGATGCCAGAAGCGGGGAACATAATTGAAGTCTTTTTGCTTAGGAGTCTGATGGGAGTAATATAGGAAGAAAAAGGGGTGAGAGAGACAGAGAGAGAGAGGAGTGTGTGTGTGAGAGAGAGAGACAGAGAGAGAATATTGTGAGCATGACCCAGATGAAATGAATATCCTAGAATTACCAAGTAACATCCTTGAATATTTGAATTCATTTATGTAAAGTCAATTGAAAGTTAATATTCTCATGCCTAAATATTTACTAGAATATAAAATTAATTTTAAAAACCATAAAAAGCTAATTTTCTTTGTCAAAATTATTCCAAAGCAAATGGGACATACACAATTTTGAGGGAGATTTGATGAGTTTTTGAATAATGAGTTCCTCATTGAATCAACTTCATTTTAGGTCAAGACTAGACATAGACATGCATGTATGGATGTCTAGCTAAGTAGGTAGACAGGCTTTTTTTTTCTCTCCTCTGGGTTGCCCTGCCATGCCCCTGCACCGTTTCCTGTCTCCATGTCTTCTGTTGTGTGTCTGGATTTTATATTGTCTTCCCTTCTAGGAGACATCTGGTGGCATATTGTCCTCTCTGGTTCTGAAAGTCTTTTTTTCTTGAAGCATTACCCCTTTAGGGACTAGTCATCGTCATCTATGTAGAATATGGAATGGTTTGGTGAATAGGGACGCTGTGGAATTCAGAACTTGGGCTATTCTGTTCCAACTCTGACCTTAACTAGCTGAACAAGTCTAATATCTGTGGAAGTGCCTTATCCTAATAGGTGTTCGATAAATGGTTTCTCATCCTCTCTGGGCATCACATTATTCATCTGTAAATGGAAGAGGTTGGACGAGATGACCTCTAAGGACCCTTCCAGCTCTAAATTCTGTGATTATATTCTAAATGTTAGGACAACATGGTGCTTACTGGCATCACCATTAATGAAATTACACATCATTTATCTTATAAAGAAAAAACACACACCAATAACAACAGACCAGCCAAGCCTGACAATGAGAGTGTGTGGATTTTTATTGCACCCACAACTCTCTGGTGATGCTTGTGATGAATGTGAATGTCTTTGAAAAAAAAATGTCAGCTGCTCTGAGGTGACCCGAACTGTCTTTTTGTTTGGGACTTGGTTATAGGAAACATGCCCTATTTCAGTGTCATTCTGCATGCTTGAGATTTAGAATGTAACTGAAAAAAAAAAAAAAAATTGTGCTTAATAACTATTGATGTATTTTACCAAAAAAATGTTCTCCTATCTTCTTGTCTGTTGTCTACCTCTTCACTCTGACCTTGCCTCATACTTCACAGAAAAGGTTCACAACAGATTACCAGGTGGGATCTCACTCATATTTCCTTCCCTCCATTTCTAGAGGTGGCCATAAAGCTTCCATCTTTATCTTGTTTCTTCCTGTCGAAGCAGATGAGGTGTCCTGCCAAGACAAAGCACTGCAAAATCTGAACATTTCCTGTTAACCTCATTTCCTGTTAACAGGACTAGGACCAGGAACTGGATTCAACTCTTCTGCTTCCTCCTCCTCTTTAAAAACCACACACCAGTCTCCATTCATCCGAAAATGATTTTTAGTAACAAGATTCAGTCCAGTAGTGCTCCTTTCTTATATGACAATAGAGCAGAATAATTTTTCCAGTTGTATTTCACTTCACATACCGAAACCATTCGGGGTGTTTTTGTCGCATCCCGCCCCCCGCCTTTTTTTTGAGACAGAGTTTCGCTTTGGTTGCCCAGGTTGGAGTGCAGTGGCCTAATCTTGGCTCACCACAACCTCGGCCTCCCCGGTTCAAGGGATTCTCCTGCTTCAGCATCCCGAGTAGCTGGGATTATAGGCATGTACCACCACGCCCGGCTAACTCTGTATTTTAAGTAGAGACAGGGTTTCTCCATGTTGGTCAGGCTGATCTCGAACTCCTGACCTCAGGGGATCCACCCACCTCGGCCTCCCAGAGTGCTGGGATTACAGGTGTGAGCCACCGCACCTGGCCTGTCATATCCCATTTCATGTAGCCTTATGCTTTTTTGTGCCTCACTCAAAATTGGATAATAGAAGTGAAGAGATTTCTTTCTTGTTTGGCCTTTCCTGTAAATCTCATTTCCAGACTCGCTTCAAATTAGGGTAAAGGTTAAGTGAAATGGGAAAACAAGAGGAAGGCAGGGGACATTAAGCTCTGAGGAGGCAGTCCACTTAAACGGTTTACATCTCTGACTTGATGCCCTTGTCTATTGATCCCATTACCCTGCCATCTCCATTTCTTCCCCAAGTGGGTGTGCCCTCCTGTGAGCGGCCCCTGCAATCCCACGTGGCTAACACCCTCTCCAGCAGGCGGCATGGGCGGTGTGTCTTCACGAGGGCATTGGCTCTGGGGAACAGCAGCTCTCACCCCGCCCTCCCTTTTCTCCACTGTCAGCGGAGGGACTTCCTTGGGCCATCTGCTACTGCATTAGTCCAAATTTAACGGCCTGTCCGCGCGGTTTCCCTCCCAAAGCTGTCTGGTTGGTTTCTATTGTTCAGTGTGTGTGTCTGGCTATCTCCTTTCTTAGGAAGATTTTTTCTTTTACATTTCATTCTGTTAATTTGACCACAAATCCCAGATACTTCTCACCACAAGAACTCTGTAGTATTTTCCTTTCCCTAATTTAGCGTTGCACAGTTGTAGTCTAGAGATAAGAAACAAAGGGAATTGTCATGGAAGAACTAAAGAGTCAAGATTCATGGAAACCTTTGACTCGCTTTCGTGGCCTGGAACAAGTTACGTTTTGTGCCTCAGTTTCCTTTTCTGTAAAATGTTTCTGAAAATCTTAAATTCTCAGGTTCTGTGAGAATCACTAGGGTAATTTATGGAAGAATTCTCTGTGAGGGTGAACTGTTATACACACCTACGGTTATTTCTGTTAACTTTATTAGCAGCAGCAGCATAACATTCCTAATCACAGCTGTGCCTCATAGCAGGAACTTTCTACCTGAGTGTAGAATGGGTAGAGAGCATGTCCCCCGAGTCTGACTGTCAGCATTTCATGTGTCTTTGCTCCTGGGCTGCCTTTGGGGAAATGCACTGTGATCCCTTCAAGTTCTTTTCTAGGCAGAGCAGGCATCCCAGTGTGTCAGCCACTAATCTAGACCTCTGCTTATGAGGGACTTCTGGCTGGAGATGGTCAGTGCCTCATTCACTCAAAAGTGAATGAGACCACAGTCTGGGCTGCCTATTCATATGCCGAGGTTCTTTACTTTGTAGTAAGTGGTATTTCTTCCTGAAGATGCTGGTTGAAAGTATTCATTCATCAGAGCCTCTTCGAGAAAACCTTGACAATTCTTTTTGTTAAACTTTTCCACCAGAAGATATCAGGGCAAATTGGTCCTTTTCTACACACCTCTGTGTTCTTTGGCAGATGAGCAACTTTGTGGTTATGTTAGATAAAATTACGTGGTTGTTCTTTTTAGTACTGTTCAATAGAGCTGGCAATGATATCAGGAGACACATTACTACTGTCAAGCACACAGCATTTATGCATGATGCCTGTCTGTGCCTGAAAAGGCAAATTCTCCTTTCGTTGTGACTACCTCCTTTGGTTTCCAAACCCCCTTCCCTTGAGTCAACAACACGGTCTCTGCCAGAGCAAATGGCAGAATCAGGTCAGATGAGCATGCTTGCCAAAGATTTAGGTAAGAAGCATTATACAAATGTCTAAATTATTGCAGCTCAGGACTCTAAGATTTCTAAAAAATACTTTCACACAATTCATTATCGCTGGTATTTTTGACTATTTGATAAGCTCCAGAGCCTTTTTCTGCCATGAAAAATAAATCACTACTAACAGCTGGGGTTTTTTTTGTTGTTGTTTTTTCGTTTTTAAACTTGAACTTCTCCCCAAAACGCAACATGTCATCACCATACTTTTCTCTGTTGAATTCTGTTTTTCTTTCTTCTGCCTTAGGATGGTCGTCTGCGAATGAATGACCAGCTGATTGCAGTTAATGGAGAATCTCTTCTGGGAAAATCCAACCACGAAGCTATGGAAACACTTAGGCGGTCAATGTCCATGGAGGGAAACATCCGAGGGATGATCCAGTTGGTGATTTTGAGGAGGCCAGAGAGACCAATGGAGGTGATGCAAATCTTGATTCTCTTCAGCAAGTTGCCCAAATTGCCACCAGAATATGCAGACTTCCATTCCTAGTATGGCAGCTAGATTCGTATAGAGAAAATATGCCCCAGAAGAGCTTTGATGGATTTATGTGGGGAGTAGGTGGTTGTATATTTTAGGTATAATAGAAAGGTGTAAAAATGTGCATATAAAGTAAGTCATTTATGAGATGTAACAGGTCTATGATTTCTAGTTTTTTCCCCCAGAAATTCCAAGAACTCTGAACTTGTTCATAAACATCTTTATATACTTTTTTGGTTGATATGCTAGCAGTGTCCATACTTTAGAATGTGTCTAATCACATGTGTACAATGTTTAATGTGGAGATCATTATAATGCAATCAGCTCTCTGTATTCTCTTCCATAATCTGCATATAAATAATACAGACCTGAGACTTAACTAATTTAACATTTGATTTATTAAACAAGCTGCTTGCTCATGTGATTAAATAAATGGGAGTCTTGTTTTTTGAAATCGTTTATTATTTTTTATAAGGTTTTTAAAATATCAAGAATATTTTCACTTATACATGGAGTCTAAGTGTATGATAGCTTTAATAATAATATTCCTAACATTATACATAAAAACATAAAAATATCTAAAGCATTATTTTCTCTTATATGAAGAATAATTATTAAATGCTCATAAAATAATTTTAGAAAAAGGAAAGAAGAAAAAGTTAATAGTACTAAAAGTTAAGAAAAACATCAGCAAATCACACATTTTCTCATATCAGGATATTCTCTAAGGCCAAATTGTGTTTGTGTAATACAATAATATACAAAATTTTAAAAAAACTATTAAAAAAACTAATATAAAATACTAGTGTTAATAAAGAGTTCAGCTTAAAAATTGAAAAACGAAAGCTTTATCAAGTTAATCAGGAGTTAATGGTAGTGGGCTCATTGTAGTTAAAAGCTTCAGCTCTGGAGTTTCGAATTGCTTGGGTTACAATCCTAGATTTGCCATTTCCTGGCTGTGTAAGTACATACATAATTGAGTGCTCGGTATTCATAGATGACAGATATTGTTGTCTGTTTTATCCCTTAATGTGTCCTTGCTTCCCACATGTAGTAGATGCTTAATAAATATTGAGTGAATGAAAATGTCACATCTGAGACCTACTTCATCTCAGAGAGTAAACTTGAGTGCTAAAGTTACAAGCTCTATCTTACTTTGTTCTATTATCAGCTACTGGAAAGGAGTAGCTGTACCTTTTATACTCTCCTTTATATAAGCTTATAGATGTTAAATACATTTAAATCGGCCAATTACTGGAGACTAAATATAATAAACTTATTTTCAACATTTGTGTCTGCTTAAGTGACAGTGTTCCATAAATATTTAATGGGCTTTATTTATGTACCTAGTTATAACACCCTTATCTGCTACTTCCTGCCCTGAGAGAATTGGCCCCATCTGGTTTAGGATGGTTCTTACTCTAGAGCCCCAGGACTCCACGGAACCCATTTATTGGAGAGAGTTGAAAGGATGAACTGCGAATGACTGAGTCATCCCTTCTGTGCATCTGCATATCAGATCTCAATTAAGACTTTTTAAACAAAGATACTTCAACTAATAGAAGAGTCTGGAAGAAACTGCTATAGCATAACATACCTGTGCAGATAGCAAAAGTTAAAAAAGAAATAACTGTGGTTCTAAAAGAGTTAGTAGGTGGCAGCAGATAGGCATTATATATTTTGACCCATTGAGTTGGCACACTGTACTATTTGCATTCCCCTTTACTGCAGGTATTTTCATTTTAATTCTCACACTCTGGGGTGGATTGGCATTATTCCATCAGAAGAAAGTATGAAACTCTCATTTGTTGCCTGCCATCGAAAGTGTCATGTTAGTATAGATCACCAGGGAATTGATCAAGAATAAGAACTGGGTCAAAAAGCAATTTCTATGAGGACATTTAAACAAGATCCATTTTTAGTTCCCCTAATATTTACATGCTTTCTATGGGGAATGAGCAGGCATTTGACTCTCAGCTACTGAGTGTTTCTGCAGTACCCATGAAGATTAAAGACCATTATTTCTTATAAAGACAGAAGACTAATGTACAGTTTATCTTTATTAAATTGAAAAAAAATTGCAACTATTTGATCTTCAAATCTGTGTTTCACTGTGTCAGAGCATATTTTGTGTGCTCGTGTTTTTGCTGTATTCTCTGGTGGAACAGCACTTGCCCTCCAGTACAATAAAAAGCATCCATAACCTAAAAAAAGGTTTCAGCACTGTTGATACATTCAGGCAAATCAATTAGTTAGATTTGCCAGGAATACCAAAATGGTTGCTTGAACATTATATTGATATTTCAAAATCTGAAGAAGCTACTTAAGAAAAGTCAAAATATATAGTTGTTGGGGTTTTTCCCACATTACCCAGATGTACAAGATATGTAAACAGTTTTGATGAGGACCTTGTGAAGAATACATAATGAGCCCCTGATTGAATCAGAATCATTTTAAACAGAAACATATTTTTCAAAGGATGAGCTTGAGGTTCAATTGTAATTCTATTTGAGCCTAGAGACTTGGTATTAAAAAATGGGTTATGACCTGATTTTGTTTTTCCTTTCCCCAAAACATTTCCTTCCCTGCTGCCAGCTCATCGTGGCAAAAGCAGAATATGTTTAAAAATCCATTATATTTTTTATTGGCTGGGACACTAATGGAGGGCCCTGCGACGGCTCTATTTTACAGGCTGAATACTTTAATTAGGCTGGTTACTGATCAGTTGTTGGGATATTGATTGTGTCATTTATCAAAGAGCTGGGGAAGCAGAAAAAAATTTTTTGTTCTTGTTGTTACTGTTAAATCAAAGCACAAGGCTGTGCAAAGCAAGCCCTAGCTCTCTTTCCTGCTACAGCTACAGCTTTAATTTAGGACTAGCTTGCCTCCTATACCAGGCTCAGTTTGACTAGCAGTTCAGAAGAAAGGGTAATACACTGGGTGTGGGAAAAGTGTTACAAGCCTTGACAAAAAGCTAAAGGACCTTCAGCGGCTGAAAACATTTTAATTTTTAAGAATGCAAAAATGGAATGTTTTAGGTATTTGTTTGACTAGCTAGACACTGAATTTTTATAACCAAAGAGGAAAATATAAATCCAGTGCATTGTTTTAGGCAAATGCTATTCTCAGAAGAGCTTTGGGAATCGATGGGTGCTGCTGTTTGTGGTACATTCTTCTCACCAGTGGTCAAGGGAACAGTCATGAGATGGCTTCCAAATCATTTACCTCCTTAAAATCTGTTGTTGAGACAAATAATATGAAGAAGAGCAAACCCCAATTCTCTTTGCTGCAACCTTTTTGAAAAAAATAGTAAAGAGTTCTCTATAATCAACTTCCTCCAATAATTCCCTCTTCTGCACCTGTGGAAGATGGATCATGGGGTGTTATTCTAGACACAGCAGTTTTCAGAAAACTGTGAATGTGTTTACAGACTGTAAAAATCAAAATAGGAAGGGGAAATATAGGGGGGAAAACCCTCAGGAGAACTGCTGTCTGGCATTGTCACAGCAGTTTGATTTAGCTCCAGGCCAAAGACCTAGTATCTGCATGGAGACACACTGGTGGCATTTCAGAGGTGAACCTGCTTGAGTTCTGACTTGTCCTAGAGCATATGCACTTAGGCGCAGAGAGAGAGAGGAACCAGCTGGTTGGCAGAGAAACACCCTTGGCATGAACTGTATTCTTGTGTTGACACTGCCACAAGCTGTACTCCCAGATGGAAGAAAATTTGAAAGAAGCCAGTTGTAAGTGGTAAAAGAGAATAATAAAGTTAATCCTCTTTTGTTTTGGCTATCAGCACTCCTAATCCTTAGCACCACATTGTCAGTACTTTTTATTTTATACTCAAAGATGTTTTCACTGATAGGGCCATTTTGAGTTTCCAGAGTTGAGGACTTAAGTGTAATAGACTCTTGAAAGACTATTCATACAGCGATCATTCTTTCACTTTGCTTCAACTGACCAAGTTTGAACATATTAAAAATGCAAATATAATTTTTACTTTTATCTCTTAGGATCCTGCAGAGTGCGGGGCATTTTCCAAGCCATGCTTTGAGAACTGTCAAAATGCTGTAACCACCTCTAGGCGAAATGATAACAGTACCCTGCATCCACTTGGCACTTACAGTCCACAAGACAAACAGAAAGGTAAGAGTCTATCCATTTTTATCCACTGCAAATGGAGTGAGAAAACACAAAAATGCCTTTTTATCTAAAAAAAAAAAAAAAAAAAAAAAAAAAAAAGTAAAGGGGAATTAATTAGACTAAGTGCAGACTTTGTTAATCAGAGTCACAAACACTGAGAGATTGGGGCGAGAGCTGACTCAGAACTTGTGAATCAGATTCCTGGCAATGTCTCTAGTTTAAGTGACACTTTCTGTGCTTGCTGCCCCAAACATGGAGGGTTATATATAAAACAAATGATCACTGGAGAATCAAAGATGGCAAACTGTTATTTTTTAAGCTCTTCTAATATTGGAAGTTACCAAGTGTAAATAACTACCAACATTTTAAAATGTATGGATTTATAATCCATAAAATGGTCATAGCGTGATTCACAGAATATACTCGATTCTAATATGAGCGTGGTAAATGGGTAAATATCCTAACCTGAAACCATCTTGTGATGGTTGGAATGTTCTTGTTATTGTCTTGCTACACTGTCTTCTCTTATTACCTGATGTGGATCACATTACTAGCCAACTCCAGATGTAAAAAATCTGGGTTTTCCTCTTGGTTTTTTAAAAAATACACTTCAGGTCACCAAGAAAATTGTTTCATCTCCCTGTATCTCTTTTCTTTAACAACATGAATTTTTTATTACAAAAGCAATACATATTCATTGCAGAAAATTTAGAGAAAACAAATAAAAAGAAAGTTTAATTTTACTCGTACTTCTATCTATCAAAGATCCTAATCAATAACATTTTATGCATCTCTTTCAGGACTCTTTAATGAAAAATATTTATACAAAAAATGAAATAATGAAATGTATGTAATGTTTAGGAAATTGTTTTTTAAAATTAGCACATTATATGCCTTTTAGTCATTGAATCTTCTTCTACAATATCATATTCAGTAGTTGCATAGTGTCTTTTGATGGTAAGTACCATATATTATGTAATCAATTCCTATATTTTGAACACTTAAGATGTTATCATAATTTAACTATGTGGAAACAAGTTCCAAGCTGTGAAATTACTCCATCATAACATACTTATAAATCTGAGGTGGCTCTAGAATTAAATTGTCTCATTAGAATGGGATGTTGTTTATTCCTTGGAATTCCTGCATTTTAGCAAGAGTAGTAGCAACAGCTGCTACCATTTATTAAGTGTTTGCTGTCTGTTAGATACTGTGTTGAGCAGTTTGCTTGCAGACTCAAAGTGGTAATATTATCTTCATTTTACAAATAAAGATCTAGAAAGTCAGAGAGAGTGAATAATTTACTCAAGAATGCATGTTTGATGCATGCAGTGTCTGGATTCAATCCTTGTCTCCCTGTCTTCAGTTTGTCTTCCAAACCACAGCATGTGTCTGACTTACATTGGTTATTGGTCTCTTGAAACTATTGGTGTCCTTTCACCTACTGAGAATGCCCATTAGAAGCTGACTTTAGACCGGGCATGGTGGCTCATGCCTGTAATCCCAGCACTTTCGGAGGCCGAGGCGGGCAGATCACCTAAGGTCGGGAGTTCAAGGCCAACGTGGCAAAACTCTGTCTCTACTTAAAAAAAAAAAAAAAAAGGTGTGTGTGTGTGTATGTGTATATATATGTATAAAATTAGCCAGTTGTGATGGCACATGCCTGTAATCCCAGCTGCTCAGGGGGAAAAAAAAAAAAAGAAGAAGCTGACTTTACTTAGCATACAGATTAAAAAAATACTCAATATTTTGTCTTTTCTCATCTAAAAAAAAATTATAGTGGCGGGCACCTGTAGTCCCAGCTACCCAGGAGGCTGAGGCAGGAGAATGGTGTGAACCCGGGAGGCGGAGTTAGCAGTGAGCCAAGATCGTGCCACTGCACTCCAGCCTGGGCAACAGAGCAAGGAGACTACGTCGCAAAAAAAAAAAAGAAAAAAGAAATTAAAAGTTTTCTTGACAGAACAAGATTGCCTTCTGAAATCTTAAATTGCAATAGCAAAAGAGCCTGGGAAAGGAATGGCAAGTTGTCTGCAAAATAAAACAGCCTTCTTTCTACCTTATGATCATGAATGTGGACATCTGTATTAAAATATCTAGACTTTATATAAAACTTGATTGGCATTTAATTCTCTAGCAACATGTGGCCCAGTGTCTATCTAAGTCTAGAGTTTAATTCCTAGTTACACCAATGACATCTAAATGAACAGTAAGTACCTTTTGTTTCATTTTTAGTATCTGTAAAATACAGTTATGTGCCACATAATGACATTTTGGTCTACAACAGACCACATATATCATGGTGGTCCCCTAAGATTATAATGGAGCTGAAAAATTCCTAATGCTATAGTATACTTTTTATCATCATTTTAGAGTACACTTCTACTTATTTTTTATAAAAAAGTAACTGTAAACAGCCACAGGCAGTTCCTTTAGGAGGTATCCAGAAGAAGGCGTTGTTATAGGAAATGACAGCTCTGTGCCTGTTACTGCCCCTGAAGACCTTCCAGTGGGATAAGATGTGAAGGTGGAAGACAGTGATATTGATAATCCTGACCCTATCTAGGCCTAGGCTAATGTGTGTTTGTGTCTCAGTTTTTACCAAAAAAGTTTAAAAGGTTAAAAAAAGTATAATAGAAAAAGCTTGTAGGATAAAGATATAAAGAAAAAATATGTTTCTACAGCTGTTCAATGTGTTTGTGTTTTAAGCTGTTGTTACACAATATTCAAAAAGTTAAATTCAAAATTATAAAGTAACAAAGTTATGGAGATTATTGAAGAAAGAAAATATTTTTTAGAAATGTAGTGTAACCTAAGTGCATTGTGTCTATAATGTCTACAGTAGCATACAGTAGTGTTCTAGGCCTTCAAATTTACTAGTACATCCTCACTCACTGACTCACCCAGAGCAACTTCCAGTCCTGCAAGCTCCATTCATGGTTAGTGTCCTATGCAGGTGTACCATTTTTTATCTTTTATACTGTATTTTCACTGTAGCTTTTCTGTTTAGATACACAAATACCGTTGTGTTGTAATTGCCTACAATATTCAATAAATGCTGTTCAGGATTGTAGCCCAGGAGCAATAGCTATACTATAGAGCTTACAAGAGTAAGTAGGCTAATCCTTCTAGGTTTAAGTAAGTACACTATTATGTTGATGCAAGGGCAAAATTGCCTAACAGTGCTTTTCTCAGAATATATCCCCATTAAGTGACACACGATGTATTTTCAGAAGACATTGAGATACTTAAGTAAATGAAATAATATCTCTGCAAAGAATAGCAAAGGCTAAACTAATAAAACCATAGAAGTAGTTAATGTGTAAGGATACATCCAGAAAAAAATAAATAAATAAGAAAATCCATTCCATGCACTTGCTGAAAATACAGTACAGTAATAATTTCATCTGGAACTTCAATAGAATGTTCAGACTTTGTATATCTTCGGTACAAATAGAGTCCTTTGGGCCCAAGTGGCCCCAGACAACCACTGGGAGATTTTGTCTGTTCTTTTCTTCCCAGGACATAGATTTAGTTAGAACAATTTTTACATCAGTGAAAAAAATATATAAATTAACTGTCTGCAAGTTTCCTGTTTCTCTTTCTTCCCCACCTCAATTTTTCAACTTAGCATAACAAATGTATTTATTTTAAGAAGTGACTCCATTAAACATTATTTTTTCAAAAGTAGAGAAAATCTATTCTTATATTTTCTTTGTAGATCTGTGCAACAATACTAGATTATAAGATATAGGCCTATCAAAATGCAGACTCATTACATTTTCATTGTTAGAGACCAGTAGATGAAATTTTCTTACTTTTTATGTAAGCCTATTGATTTAGAGACCAAAAAATTATAGCAGAATTTATAAACATGATGCTATAAAAGAGTATCATGGCCATCACCTCTTTTTAATATTAATGACATTTTATATTTAGGGGACTATTGGGAGTTCCTGAGTTTCAGATCCATGTCAGATGGTAACAGGCCACTAAGGCTTATAAAACCTGAGTGTTGACTGCCATTACCAATTTTTTTCAAGGATCTTCTTTAGAAAAGCAAGATTAACTTGACAAAGTGTAATGTCTAGTGAGGAGAGGAGCTGTTACAGCCAAAACATTGACTTTTTTTTTCTTTCCTTTGTATATTTAAAAATCCAATGTTGATATTCTGTGTTCCATTTATTTTTGTAGTAATAATACATACCACCCACAGTTCTTGGTTATTTTATTTTATTTTTTATTCCTGCCAAGATGTTACACAGAAAAAGGCATTTTTAGAACTAATGTTTGTAGAAATCATAGCACCAGAAAATTCACATTTATACTGAAGAACTGCTAGCAATGCCGGTAGTGAAATAAGTTTGGTGCTTCAAGATGGTAATAGGGATGGAGGTTGTGTCCCAAGGGTTTACTATAAAATCCTATTAAGCATTTGAATGGTAATGAAATACACCAACACTGTATTTTCTAAGGAATCTTGCTGGCAGATCTTACCCTAGGCTGAGGGATCGCCTCATGCAGTTTGCCTCTGGTTAGCATTACCTCTCATTTCACTGCACTTGTCTCCCCCATATAGCTCTTCTCCTGCTTTTCCTCTTTCAGTTCAAGTGTATCCTGTCTTAGGCACCCACTGCCCCCAAGTCTGCTTAGCATCACCCACTGAGTTAGGCCTTTTATCTCCATCTCAAATCAAATGTTGTGGTTCTGTGACCTGTCTCACTGGATCCATATTCCCTGGGGTCCTCTGAGACACATCATAGTAGAATTATTTCTAATGTGTATCCTCCTGGGGACCAGCAAGTATCTACCCCTCTGTAGCATGTAAAGCACTATGTCTGGAATGACTATCCAAGATTGAATTATACGTTTCAATTTGGCTAATGTTTATTGGATACCTCCATTGTGCAGAATATACTATCAGGAGTGGAAAGGTGAATGCAATAGTATTATTGTCCTTAAGAATAGTCAGAAGCATGAGTCAAAAAACTTTGTCTTTAAAGTGCAAGAAAGTAAATATTTCAGGTTTTGGACTGTAGGTCTCTGTCACCACTCAATTCTGCCATTGTAGAGCAGAAGCACTCATAGACAATACATAAACAAATAGGCATGGCTGTTCAGTAAAACTTTATTTGCAAAGGCAGGTGGCAAGGTGGTTTTGGACCAGAGCCGTAGCCTGCTGACCTTTTGTCTAAAGTTACAATCTCTTTTACAAATTCTTTTCTGATATGGTCTTGGTGGGATAGATCCCACAACACAGATAACAACAAAAGATGATAATTAAAAAGAAGAGCCGTTTGGCTATCAATGAAGTAATGACTACAGGGAGTGCCGTGTCAACATTTACAGGCATAGATATACATGAAATGAGCATCAAGAAGACTGTACCTCATACACTCAATGAAATCCCGAAATATTATTACAGGAGATAAGAATTCCAGACTTTTACACTGAAATAAGGGCTTTAAAAAGTGTTTGGGCTCAGAGGAAAATAAAAATTCCTTACAGCATCCGAATATGTTGTTTAAGAAAATGTAACAAGGGGCAGGCCGCGGTGGCTCACGCCTGTAATCCCAGCACTTTGGGAGGCCAAGGCTGGCAGATCACGAGGTCAGGCGATCAAAACCATCCTGGCTAACATGGTGAAACCCCTTCTCTACTTAAAATACGAAAAATTAGCTGAGCATGGTAGCAGGCGCCTATAGTCCCAGCTACTCAGGAGACTAAGGCAGGAGAATGGCGTGAACCCGGGAGGCGGAGCTTGCAGTGAGCCGAGATGGTGCCACTGCACTCCAGCCTGGGAGGCAGAGCGAGATTCTATCTCAAAAAAAAAAAAAATTAACAAGGATAGAGTCAACAAATAAGATACTTACCTCAACAAACAAGATACTTACCTCTGCACTGATCACCACTTTAAAAAAAAACACACACACACACACACACATAAAAACACATAAACACAAAAAGAACCATAAATCATTCACATGAGTGTAATAAAAATTAAATTTAATGATTATAATAAAACTAGCCAGAGAAGAGGCTGTAGAAGACATGGAAAACGAGAAAGAGGAACATGAAGGGAAAGTTATCTACAGTCTAGTAAAAGAAATAGATGTAGATAAATAGATAATAGCTTGATAGGACAATACATACATACATAGTTCATTGCAGAAGTGGCATTTGATATATGCGATCCAAGAATTACTTTACCTAATATGAATTAATAGATAAACCTGAAGTGTCACTGGATAGATATAGACAGTGAAAGTGTATTTCCTGGTCCTATCACTGCACAATGAGGTTTGGCAGCTGTGTTCCATGCAGTCATTACAGGACCTAGGCTCCTTGCCCTGGTGGCTGGGCACCTCGTCACCTGGCTTTCAGGTGATATAGTCGGGGAAAGGAAGAGAGAGTGAGGAAGGTGCACCCTCTCATAACCACTGAGACTGGGAATGACATTTGTCATAGCAGCTCACATTCCATTTGCAAGAACTAGTCTAGGGATAAAGAGGCCCAAGCAGTGGTGTCCAGCTGTATGCCCAGAAAGAGAGGAAGAGCACAGATAGAGTGGGCACTGGTCTTCTCGGCCACTGTTATAAAAGTGACAGATCCTTGGCAACAGCAAAGGCTTCATAGTAAATGTGATATCTGAGGTGGACCTTGGGAGAAGGGTAGGACTTTGACAGGTAGAGTAGGTTTTGCAGTTACATAGCAAAGATACTGAGGCAGGAGCACACAAGGGGTGTGGTCAGGGAATGGTAAACTAATGTGTAGTGGGGGATGAAGTTGTTTGCCAGGATCATAGACCTTTATTCCATAAGCAATGTGTGCAGCTGAAGTGGTTTTGAGCAACAAGTTACATGATCACAAGTGTGTTCACCCCCACTGTGGAAGATGGACTGAGAGGTTGAGGATAGAAGATGAGAGCCAGCAGAAAGGAAGTTGTCCTAGGATGTCCATTGTTCGCAATTTACATTACAGTCCTTCTGCTCTGTTTCTCTTAGCAAGTCTTGAATGCCTGACTGCTGCCACCACTACCAAATCAATGGACCCCTAGGGTTGGAGGTGGTGCAGGGACACAATGCAGGCTGCCTTTGGGCTACTTTCCCCCTGGTCACCTACTTAGCAGATCTGCTTCAAGTTTCATTCCCAGGGCCATGTCAGCAGTGCTACAACTACCTCCACATCAGTCTAGTGCCTGGGGCAAAGCTTGGAACAAGTCCTTGCCTTGTGTATTTATCAGGGTTCCGCAGAGAAACAGAACCAAATGTGTGTTTGTGTGTGTGTGTGTGTGTGTGTGTGTGTGTGTGTGTGTGTAAACTGATTTATGATAAGGAATTGGCTCACATGACCTTGAAAATAGGCACATCCCAGGATCTGCAGGGTGAGTCAGCAAGCTGGGGTTGCAGAAGAGTTGATGGTGCAGTTTGAGTCTGAAGGCCTGAGAACCAAAAAAGCTAATGGTGTGGTTTCAGTCTGAAGGCTTGAGACTGAGGAAGCGCCGATGTTTCCATTTGGGTCTGAAGACAGAAAAAGTCCAATGTCCCATGTCACAGTCACTCTGGCAGGAGGAATTCTCTCTTATTCAGGAAAGAGGCAGTCTTTTGGTTCTATTCACGCCTTCAAGTGATTAGACAAGACCTACCCCATTAGAGAGGGCAGTCTATTTATTTAAATGTGAATCTTGTTTAAAAACACCCTCACAGAAACTCCCAGAATAATATCTAGGTACCCTGTGGCCCAGTCAGGTTGACCTATAAAATTAACCATCATATCCAGCACGTGAACAAGCCAAAGCAGGTTTTGTCACCAACAGCAGTTCTCAAGGGTAGAGAGATTTGTCTCTTATTCTGTCATTCAGGGACAAATCAGGTATACATCTTACCAACTATGTCACTGTAATAGATACAAGTAGAACTTACAATCTATGGAATGAAAATCCTATGTTTACTTAACAGTTTGCATTTACAAATCACTGCTTAAATATAATTTATTTCTCATATTCCTCCAGTAAAGGTATTCTTGTTGCCACTTGATGGCTTTAAAAACTGAGGCTTGGAGAAGTTGAGTAATTTGCCATGTTTACACAGCAGTAGGGTTGGAAATATGGCAGTCTTGCTCCAAAAACCATACACTTAACCGGGATGTTCTATAATGCTTTTCATACACTAGTGAATATGGTTAGTAATTATGAGCATTCAATGAAATAATGTACAAGGCTTAATATAAAATCTGCTATACAATAAGATCTCAACAACCTTACTTGTTATTAGTTGTGGTGATATTAGAGGTACATATCTATTTTTCTAGTACAGAATAGACTGGAAAAGTATGCATTTTTAGTAGGTGGGAAAACCAGGATTTAGACCCCTGTCTTTTCCTTATAAGGCCTTAAACTCAGGTGTCACCATTATGGCACAGATAGAAAAAAAGAGGACGTGTGTGTGTGTTTACCTCTCCTATGTCTAGATGGTGAACAGATATATTATATCTCATGATTTTTTAAAAGAAGTGTTTGCTACTGAAGCAAATGCTTTAATCACCATATAATCCACAGTATTGACTATCGAGTCTTATTTACAAAACTGTTAAGGTATAAAACAGATGACTTTGTTAATCTTCCACAGATCACAGGTAATGAGTATGTGTCAGCCTTTTGTTGGTGGGAAAAGGTAATCAAGATGCGTGGAGTGGGTTTGCTAGGGGTTGTCTGCAGGTCACCAGTGTAAAAACATATTAGAAGGCTTAGATTTCCTCACACAAGAGGCATTCATTCTCATAAGGATCCTTCAGTTCCGTGTGAGAACTTATTTATTTCAGGGCTGGTTTATGTGTTGGCTGAAACTGTGTCTGAGAGAGATACTGAAACCAAACCAGGCATCGAATGATTCTGCTTCCACTTTATACAGCTTCATTTGTTCTTTGTTTATAGACCTATTGCTGCCCAATGACGGATGGACCGAGAGTGAAGTTCCACCTTCTCCAACACCACATTCTGCTCTGGAATTGGGCCTCGAAGATTACAGTCACAGGTATTGATAAAATGATATATCGTAAATGTTCCTCGTTATTGTTTTTCTGGGAGAACACAGCAACCTTATTCAGGAGACTTATTTTAACTCTATTTCTTTCTGGAATAGAAATCTTATAGTATCTATAATTCCTTTCTAGCAAAAGCTTCAGTGAAAGTTTCTCGTAGCTAATAGCTTAGATTGGGCATATTTTGCTTTCTGGTATTTGTTAAGATTCACCTTAAATTATTAAAATATTTAAGAGAATGGTTGAACTTTCTTTTACAAATTTAAAAACTACAGCCATGGAGCTCAAAGAAAAGTGACATGGGAAGGTATCAAACAAAACTGAGAAAATGGGAAGCTTACGGGTTTTTATTAGTAATTGGCAAACCCTAAAGGTGTTTTAAAAATAGATGTTCCAAGAAAGTTAATGGAATCTAAAAATTAAAGCAACACCATATATAATCTAAAATATTGAAGAGGGTACCCAATATTATATCCATTCTGTAATAGAAACTAAAAAAAAAAAATCAATAATTTTCAGAATCACACAAGTGTGAGAGAGATTTACTAAGCATGTATAGTATTTGACTAGGGGAATTCATAGATTTTGTTCTTCTGATGAGTTTTAAAAATCATTAAATTGTCCCTTTGCTATTTTCTGTATTTATTATGGCTGTTAGAAACTGTGTGTTTTATTCCATTCTGTGTCCCATGATAATCCTGTGAAATTTCTTCATTTTTCTTTCAGCAATGCTAGTGTCATTCCTATTATGTTTTTTAATACAGTCTGCTAAAAATAAAGCAGCATGCCAAGAGTATAGCTAACTCTATTGGTGGAAGCTCACCTATATTTAGCTATCTCTGATTCTTATACTTTTGAAGTCAGTTATCTTGCTAACTACAGTTTTGTGAACTAGATTGATAATCACAATAATATTCTAGATCAGTATCTCTAGGGGTTTCATGAAAGAAAATGTGGACCTATTTAATTTTGTCCATTTATTTCCATTGCCTGCTCAATTCTGAATTGAAAATGACACTTTGTTGGCATTAAGAAAAGCCATTTAAAACATAATTTCATTTGTTCTACCTTACTGTTTATTCTGTATATATGTACAAAATGATTGGGATGGTGCAAAGCTGAATCAGATATAAACCCTGTCTTCAGGAAGCTGGTAGGCTGACGGGTAGACTCCTGGGACAACTGGAACACAAGGATTCCAATGATACTTACCAGAAGGTGTAGATAAAGTGCTCTGGGCATCTGAGGCCCAGGAGAATGCCTCCAGATAAAGGAATCAGAGAAAATGCTATGGTAAAAGTGTCATTTAAGCTGAACCGTAACTCATTAATAGCAGGTGGACATGAGATGAGCCCGGGAAGAAAGGGCATTTTGGGAGGGAAGGGCAGCAGAAGAAACAGCATGGAGATGAGAGAGTAAATTGATTTGCACAACTTGGGGCCGATCAGCCAGATGATAAAGCCCAGAGTGCAAGAATAAGGTATACAGACTTCATTCGGTAGATAGTAAATCTTATTGTAGGGTTTTAGCAGGTAATACACATAATGAAACCTGGGTTTTTGTGTGTGTGTATAACATGGATTGGGTGAATGGAAGAGGGTCGATATCCCCTGGAAGCCAGAGACTCTTTGGATACCTTTTAGGGCAATTGCAGTCAGAGGTACTGAGCATCTGTGCAGGGGAGACTAGAGAGAAGCACTCAGGTGAGAAACCTTCAGGGGAGAGAGGTGGTTCAGAGATCAATTGGGATTTAGCAACTGCCTTTTTGGCCTCAAAGTCTCCATGGATTTCCTTCCTTCCCTTTTCTGCAAAGCCATTCCTTTGTGAACTGGGGAAAGAAAAAAGTTTATATTGGTCCTCACTGCTGTAAATCTTCATTACATGGTATGAACTAGTAACTTCCATCTTCTTTTCACTCTTCCTTCCTAGTCCCCTGTGTTTTAGGCCTCTGTTCTCACTTCTTTGTTAGAACTGCTCTCTTAATCGTCAACAGTTTATCCTTAATCTCCTTTCAGTCGAAAGTATGACATTGTCTTAGACTTCTTTCTTCTTTTCCACTCTGCAGTATTTGGTTATTAAGTCATTCATTCACTTACTCATTCATTCAAAAGTATTTCTGGAGCTCTGAGCCAGACACTATAGAAAGAAATCAAATGGATTGGAAAGCATCCCTGCCTGCAAGCAATGCAGCGTCCTCTTAAAGAGACAGACACACAGATAATCAGGATGCAGCCCCTAAGCATTAGATACAAAATGCAATGGGAGCCTAGAGGAAGAAGCTGCTAACTTTGTCTGGAGTTGTCAAGTAAGTTTTCACAGGAGAGTAGTGTTTGAGCAGTTTCTTGGAAAATAGAACAAAGCTATCTAGACAAAGAAGTGGTGGGAAGAGCAATTTAGGTTAAGGAAACCAGGTGATGGGAGAGAAGAATGCAGAGTGTGTTCAGTGTGGCTAAAACTTGTGGTATCTCAGGGAAGACTCAATGGGAATGGCATCGTCTGCCCTGCTCCATGGGTGCCATACTTCTCCAGAGAGCAGTGGAGAAGCATTGAAGCACTTTGAGCCTGGAGATGACAGTATCAGGCAGAGCAGTTTCAGTAATGGAGGATGGAGGGAATGGCAGAAGCCACCATAGACAAGGAGCCCACTCAGACTTGGGACTAGCAAGAGAAGAGCAGGGCCTGGATGGAGGGATCAGGAGCATGGGTGGAGAAGAAAGGACAGAGATATTTTTAAAATAGAAAGACCAAGTCTTAAGCCTTGAAACTCCCCTCCTAGGATCGTGTGACCTGCACCATCCTGCAAGCTGCTGCGTTGCCTAGGTGAGCAGCAGCAGCAGGAGTTGGATGTGTGAAACTTGGGATGGAGGAAGGACTGGAAGGGAGCCAGGAGGATTGAGCAAGAAAGGCTCTCCTGCCTTCTGCCTTTCAAAAAAAAAAAAAGTAAAAGCCCGCTCAAAGGAAAAAAGGGTGTTTGAGGGGTGAGGCTATCTATGGCGTGAGGAATGAAAAACAAATTTGATCAAACTTAATGCCTGTACAAAATGAAATTGGGAAATTGCTGAACCTATTTTTACTATTATGCAGTGATTATTACAGAAAAGTTTACAATATGTGGGTCTAAGTAATAAATAAATATAAAGGAAATAAACTTACTGTGGGATCTCAGGCAGAGTTGAAGCTAAATAAGCAGCAGACAGAATATATTGAATATTATTAACAGTTTAGACAACATTAGGCTATTCCCCACATGTTCATATTCTCTTTCTCTCTTTGTCTCTCTCTGTCTGTTTCTTCACGCACATACCTGAATCTACTGTCACTCATAGTAGCCAATTGTTGAAGTCCATCTGTGGACACCTGAGACTTCAGACATCATGGTTTTTGTCGTGCCTCTCAAAGACTTCATCCCCCACCTTTTCATCTCAGACAGTTCTTGAACATTCATTGTTGACTCTTATACATCTTTTACACTCCTGGTTTGTCACCATAGTCAAGACACTGGCATATGCTTCATGCTACCCTTACTTATTCATTAGGCAGCATAATTTGACGTTGAGTATCGTTTCTATTCGGTAGATTCCTGGTTGTTCATGCTGAAAACACAGCCTTTATCTAAGACATGTCTTTGGCCTGCTGTCAACTTCCAGCTTCCCACAACCTTCACTGCAGTGCACTCAGCCATGAGCATAGGCTAACTCCCTTCAAAATTAAAATGTCGCATTTTATAATCATCATATCACCCTCTCAATCCAAACACTTGAGATATGTATCATAAAGTTACAAACCATTTTACTATTCTAACTTACATGTCTAAAATATTTTCACATGAACTAACTCAATACTGCTCTCACTCATTATTCCAGTGCTCTATATGCCCACATTGGCTCTAATCCTATGATGACTTATATTACGCTCACTTACCTCCTTAATATCCATCAATCTGATATCAGCCTTATTTTGCCTTATTTCCGTTTTGTACCACAGCAAAGGGGGCCCTTTTATGAAAGGTTTTCAAAGTGTACACTTGGTCACAGTCAAAATGATGGTAACATATATGTGTATGTATATGGATCGATATGTAGATATCTCATTATGATCAATTTAAAGGACATAATCAGATGTGTACATAAGAGCATTTGTTACCTTCATATGTATAGTGCAGCCTTTTATCTCTTTGATCATTCTTGATTATATGCCAACATTTGTATAAAAATTCACTTTATTAGATAGATCCTAGCTTGATGTTACTGCATTGAGTGTCATTGCCACCTTACTTTTTAAATGGGGATTGGGATTATTGCTACCTAGGAGTCTGGGAAAATGTGAGCTCTTATTCCTAATTTGTGAATTAATGCTGGGCTTAAGAGGATAATCTAAGACAGTGAGTCAGGTTCACCAACACATTGTTCAATTGGGTAGATTCTCAGTCTGCCTTGAGCCTCTGCTTTAAATGCAGTCTGATCTATGTTTTAATGAGGGTCCTACACCTCTTCCCTGGAGGCTTTCACTGCTTTGATTAAGGATTTAGTTTTATATTATTGCATGATGTACACCACTCTGTTGAAACAAAAAACAAACTTAAAATGTAAGCCACATAATAAAAGGTGAGCAAGTCTTCACTAAAAGTGAAAGGCTTGACTTCTGCGGGTTCGTGATCAGCAACAACCTGTGTCCCAGGCTGGCCACCATTTTAGCCAGAGCTTGTGGCTCTGGTCCCAGCTTTGCCCCTGGCCAGCTGTGTGACCTTGGAACGCCAATCCTCCTCTTTGAGCCTCAGGGTCTTATCTAAGAGATGAGGTGACCTTTAATCCCTTTCAGCTCTTAAACTTTTTGATTCTATGAAGGCCATGAGTCTTTCTGACACTAAACCCACATCATCACAACAGATCAAAGGATGGAAAACTTAAGTGCAAATAAAGGTCGAATCACACATTTAAAGGCAAGTGCTTCCAAACTCCAAGACTCAGGGGAGAGCTCATGTGTGCAGTAGTGTCTCAGAATTCTTCTTTAAAATGGGCTGAAAAAATGAAAGTGTTGCTATTAGGCCAGGCTAGTGTCAGTAACACTAAGTGGGTCCAGGATTTTTGTTCACAATTGGCATATTTTGTCATTACTAGATACCATATCTAATATACTTTATATATCAATGGTTTCATGTATTGAGAATGTACCCAAACACCAGGAAAGAAATAGAAAAAAAGCTACATAACTCTAAAGAGAGGATTTAAGCTTCTTGAGAAATTTTTATGAAAACACGTGAAATCTTTTCCTTGGCGAGTGCCTTAGGCCCTCATTCAAAGACCACACTAACCTACAAAATAAAGAAAAGGATTGTTAATAGCTCAGGTTGATCAAGCTCTTACTATGTGCTAGGTACTTTTCTCAATATATAACATAATTTACATATCTGACAAAAATTTTAAAGGGTCATAAATTCTATTCCTATCCATTTTATGGATGAGGAAACTGAGGCCACTCACTCTGACATTTTCCTGCAGCGGCCAGTCTCCTAACCATCAAACCACATCACCCTTCTAAATAGAGAAAAGGGCTCCTAGTCACAGACTTACTGAGAGTCTGACAAAAACAGAGACATCAAAGAAACTGTAAAAAACACAGGTAATGGGAAAAACTCAGAAACTTAGAGTGTTTTGCGAAGCAAAAGTAGGTCAATTTATTGATCTGCTTATTTGTTAACTTACATAATTTATCTGCTTCTATACAAAATACTCTGTACCAGACACTAATGTCCTTACTTTACAAATCTTCACTCATTCTGTTCTCTCAACAACCCTACGAGGTGGAGAGTGTAATTTTACTCATTTTATGCATAAGGAAATTGAAGCCCAGAGAGGTCCAGTAAGTCTCTTAGTTGACACAGCTAGTAAGTACTGGAGCCTGTCTCTTAATTGACATAGCTAGTAAGTACTGGAGCCAGGCTCTTGAGCACAGGGCTGTGGTGGTGTTACGGGTACTTCCTTTCTGGGGGAGGGTAGGGGAGATGAGGTCTAGCTCTTTCACCCAGGCTGGAGGGAAGAGGTGCGATCTTAGCTCACTGGAGCCTCAAACTCCTAGACTCAAGTGATCCTCCAGCCTCAGCCTCCCAAGTAACTGGGACTACAGGTGCATGCCACCACACCTGGCTAAACAAGTACTTCCTTAATCTACCCACTGCATTGTGAAAATGGAGGTTCATTTGTTCATTTGGCCATACTATTATTGTTGCATACTAATTTTAATATTTCTCAAAAGCAATATTGAATATGGAGGGATGATGAGTTTCAAGAAAAGATTAAACTTATTTTGGTATTTCAGGTTGAGATTCTCCTGTACATTTTAGAAGGATCCTCATTCAAAACAGTTATTTTTGCTATTGTTTTGTTGTTTATAGTATCAAACTCCAACTGTTTGAAAAACTCAGTACTTTCAGATTTTGTAAGGATACATGATTTGGATTTTCACTGTATCTGAGATTAGGATAGCAATTATGATGAGATGAGCTACCATATTTACTTTCTAAACAGATGAGAGTGCCGAGGGGAGAAAATGGCTATAATTTAGTTTATTAAAATTATATAAATATAATTTATTTATAGAACAAGAAATAAGTCATTGTCTGTAATTCTCTTACATAATACCCTGTATGGTCAAGTGAAATAAGTAGAATATTCTGCAGAAAGAAAGTTATTTGAGATTGCCTACAAGTACTAAGAAAACTATAATGGGCATTTGATGTATCTTGTGTCTAAATTGCCAACTGTGCTTTTCCTATTATTTCCTTTTTGCACTTTTGATGTGCAGACTATCTGCTCAGTGTTAACATTCGTTTTAGAAAAAAGACCTAAATAAAGTAGAAAACCAAATTCCTACAGGCATCAGTCATTCAACAGGATGGTTTTCTCTAAAGGATACAACTTTTTCACTTGTTTTTTAACATAGGCATAGCTTAGTCCACAGAAATCCCTTAACCTGCTTTTGGAGTCTGCTAATATCTGGTGACATCTCTTGAAGTGCTAGTGTTTTCCAGGCCTTCTTTATCCACTTAAAGTTATATAGTGTACAGCAGGATCCCAATTAGCAGAAATCAGTGAAGAGTAAAACATGATATTACCCAGAGAATATTTTATTTAAATTGTACAGTATGGTAAAATACATGAAAACAGAGTTTCTACATCTCATAAAAGAAACCTGAGATTTAGGAATTAGTTTAAAATATGTGGTTGGGAGTTGCACAGAGTGATGAGTGGCTGTGTTCAAAATGAGAACTGCTTCCTCATTTTTAAAAAGATTTTATTCTAAACCTAAATACAACATATGGCTTCCTTCCACAGCTCTGGGGTGGATTCAGCAGTATATTTTCCAGATCAGCACATCAACTTCAGATCTGTGACACCGGCCAGGCAGCCTGAATCAATTAATTTGAAAGCCTCGAAGAGCATGGACCTTGGTAAGCAAGGGTGAGGTGACATCCAGGTCAGCTCTCCAGCCTTAGCCCATTTATCTTCCCAAATGTCCTGGTTTTGTTTCTTCAACTCAAACCTCAGGGAACAAGGTCTGCAGAAGCCTAGAAGAAGGGATAATGGCCATCTCACCTTCCTATCTCTTCACACATTTAATTGTAATTACCCACTTTGTGAAACAAAGAGAAGTGATTTATTTTTACAAAATGATCTATAAACTATCCTCCCATTATAGGTCACAAAAATGATTCCTTCTGGAGGATCTGAATTCCAGAGGCGTCTATCTGCCTTTGCATTTGCACCCTTGCTTCTGCCAGGGCATTTCCACTCTGTGTGGGCATACCTGTTGCAGAGCCTGGGAAAATCATGTGGTTCAAAGCATCCTTTGCCTTAGTGCTTCACATCCTTCTATTCCTATCCATGTGTGATGGATAGGGATGGCAGCAGTGCAGAAAATTCAGCTTTTTAAATGCCCATCCCCAAATCCTGTGACACTGGAGGGAAAGGGGGTCTTTTGGGCTTGCCACACTGAGGGTGTCAAGGTACCTCTGTCCATGCCTGAACAACCTCACTGAGGTTCTCAGCACCACGGGGAACTTCTTGGTGACTGTTGGGTGCCAGGGCAGAACAAGGGCCCCTGTCAACTGTGTTCTGAAAGCCTTGGGACATCTCATATACCCTAGAGCATCACTGCCCTCCCATGGGCTCTTAGAGAGAACACTATTAGAGAAAAGTATGGGTACAAAATAAATTCTCAGCAAAATATCCATTGCCTCGCGAATGCTTAGAGGCCAAGCTTTGCAATTGTTTTTTCTCGAGGCATATTATGTATTTCATTAGTAACAACAAGAAAATAGAATAATCAAAAGTGTGCGCTCCACCAAACAATCTGATAAATAGGGCTTATCTGTTATTCATTTACAGGAGTTCAGAAAAACGTTCAGTCATGATGAAACAAGAGAAATTGATTCTATTTTGTATAAATTAACTAAATCACTGGGATGCATTTGCTGTAATCGCCTATAGTGAGAGACAGATAGAAACCTTAACAAGGAAGCTGTCTTGAACACTGGTCAGAAACAGTATTTTCTCAAGCGTGAACCTTTGACAAACCAAAGGAATAATCTGTGACAGTGACATAGGTTATTACTAATAATTTAAAGAGCAGTTCATTTTTATAGAGTGCTTGATAAACATTTCCTGTTCTGTCTTCCTAGTTTCTCTATAAAGAAGATGAATGGATCAAAACTGCTCTTATTTTTGAGGAGAGAAATATATTTCTGTTTTTCTCATTTAATTAAAGCAGCCACTATTATGGTTCTAAAAAGAAAAAACAGCACCCATTGTAAATTAAGAGAGAAAAAAATATTATGAAACCTGAAAAAAATAAAACCTAAGGCATGTCCAGAATCAGTATTTTTATTTACATTTTAATTTTATCATCATTATTATTATTATTTTTGAGATGGAGTCTCACTCTGTCTCCCAGGATGGAGTGCAGTGGTGTGATCTTGGCTCACTGCAACCTCCGCCTCCCGGGTTCAAGTGATTCTCCTGCTTCAGCCTTGCGAGTAGCTTGGATTACAGGCCTCTGCCACCACACCTGGCTAATTTTTTTTTTTTTTTTTTTTTTTGTATTTTTAGTAGAGAGGGGGTTTGTCCGTATTGACCAGGGTGATCTCAAACTCCTGACCTCAAGTGATCCACCCACCTCGGCCTCCCAAAGTGCTGGGATTACAGGGCGTGAGCCACTGGGTCCAGCCATTTTGTTAACATTTTTATTACCAAAAACTATATTTTGAGTTTTCTCTTCGAAACTGAAATAGTCCTAGCAAAATATATGTAGTTAGCATTCTTTGCATTTTTATACATATGCCATAAATGACAACAATAATAGTAAGGTTAATTCATTTTACAAAATTGGTCAGGTTATGAGCTATTTACCCTAGTACCAACTAAAATCATTGGCTAAAATGCACCACGCAGCGGAAATACTCAGTAGCATGCTGTAAAAACAAGTTTAGAGTAATCATCAAAGTTTGGTCCTTTCCAAGAAGTACCAGGCTAAAGCCAACAGTCTTTCAGAAGACCCTGAGGGTCAGCATTCTACTACCATTTTGATCCCTTCTCCCCAGAACAATCAGGGAGCCTAACAAACGTGTTAACCTTCTCAATGTGAAATTCACTTAGGTGATACCCCAATGGTAAACATTTGAAAGTGTCTTTTCTGTTTCATTAGGGGAATAGAATATTGTATATAGTTTCGTTTTCCATATATAGCACTAGGCCAATGTAAGAGATTAATTTATTTGCTCAAAAGGTAGGTGACTATGTTTATAGGAATAATACTAGCAGGATCTTAATTCTTTAAAATGTTTTAACATTCTTTAAAACGTTTTAATAAGTATCCTATTTAGGATGAATATACAATTCATGCTATCTATTTTTGAGCTGGAAACCAGCATTTTTATATGCTTCAGAATTAAAAAAAAAAAACACCCTTCTATTTGCTGCATAATTAAATTATATTGGCTATTTCTCACTTTATAAAGTCTGTAGGAATCTTCAGAGGCTGATGGGCCCTATCAGTACCCTTGTGTTTGTTTTGCATTTGCTACTAAGACCAAACTAGTATTTTAACTTGCATATTAATGAGTCGTTGTTCATCTGTTTAAGTATTTTAAAGGTTAGCGGCTTCCATTTACTTATTTTCAATTATATTTTCAAAGACAGACAATTCCGATTAAGAAAAATAAAGCCTCCTTATTGCCATCTCTTTTACCTATTCACCAGACACAAACGTAGTTTAAAATGTAAGTACTCCTATTCCCCATCTATGTGCATGTCCACATCACATATCGTTTATTTATAATAGTTGCGTAGTGTTACATTCATTAATCTTCATTTATACTTTACTTTTCTCTTCCCCTTTTAATGGAATGTGGGCTTCACTGACAGTTCTTTTGTTGTTGTTTTGGTGGGTTTTTGAGTTGTGTTTAAGATTTTGCAATTTGTTTATTTATAGCCTTTGCCAATGTTACCATTTGTTAATTTTTTCCTCTTTCATTTATAAAATATTGTTACATGGGATGCAAGTCATTTTTTGCAACCTATTATTTGTCTTTTTAGTTTCATTGTGATATTTCTTATAAAAAAGGTTTCAGTCTTATTGTCAAATATTTTCATCATTTCTTATTTTGTGACATTTAGGTTATATGTTTATCTCATTCCCTTCTGGTACTTTTAGAGGCTTTAAAAAATATTTAGCAAGCTATCATATATTTTTATCCATGGGGTATGAGATGGAAGAATTTTCTCACATAAGTAAGCAAATTATTAATAACATTTATTGACTTCTCCATTCTTTCCCTGAATCTGAAATTCAGTCACATTGAATAGTAAATTCCCATACATACATAGATGTGTGGATTTCTAGACATGCTATTCTGTTGATATATTAGTCCATGTCATGTCAGCATCACCCCATTTAAATTATCTTGCTATTACTTCGTATTTTGATTACTTACAAGATAATCTTCCTCTAATTTTTCTTCCTTTGTAAAATTACTTTGGCTCTTCATATGTACTCATTCCCCTGCATGGACTGTACAATCAGCTAATCAAAATGAGTTTCAAGATGAAATAGGAATGCTTCCACTGTGGGGGGTGTGTGTGTGTGAGAGAGAGAGAGAGAGCACACACATTAATTATAATGTTTGCTATTGGTTTCTCATGGAAACATTTGATCAAGCTACATAAGTTTCTTTGCAGTCCTAACGTCCTAAAAGTTTTTTGATTAAATCGTTTATTTTTTTAATCAAGAATGAATGTTTAATTTTAATAAGTGATTTTAAGGGCCTTACTGGCTGATAATGTGGATTTTGTTCTTTATTCTATTCATGAAATAAAAGTGAGTTAATTAATAGATTCCCCAATATTAAATCTTTGATTCTTTTTCAATGACTCTAAATTTTTCTCTTTACTTGCAAAAATGTTTATTGATTAACTACAGATGTGTATATTAAACACTTCTTGAGATGGGTAACACATTATATGCTCTAAAATGTAGGTGTACAACTCTGATTACAATTTTACTCAGTGTCATTAATTCCTATGTATACATTAGAAGTATAAGTAAAAGCTGAATTGCGTATACATTATAAGTATAATGTGTATATAGCCCTTTTGAGGCTGCTTTGCCTTGGGATTTTGTGGATACTTTTACTGGCATGCATGTGGTCACATTTAAGTCAGATCAGAAATGATTAAAATGATAAATAAAAGGAAATTTGTTTTTAAATAATTGCATGTAGTCATGCTAATTCAAAGGGGTTAGGGTGTCACTTAAGAGACTGGGTGGATACTTCTGGGTTTTGGAGAAAATCAATCTTTTCCTACTAATTGTAGACTTTTCTCTATTTATTTAAATTACCAGAATTACTGTGTTCAGTCTGGACCCCTTTAATTTGTTCATAATTGAGCTTGTGTGGGTGTTGAGTTGGAAGCTCTCAGAAGCTGAATAACACAGCTGCCTCTTTGGCCTTTGGCATAGGGTTTTCCCCCAAAGAGCTGCCCTTGTTGGCAGTATGCCAGGAAGTTACATTCAAAGACTTTTTGATGAGGCATAAAAATCTTTAATTTCCAGGCTTGGTGTTTTATGACCCCATAATACTGTTTGAGAATTAGTCTGAATTATTCAAGGGATAGCACTTCAGTTTGTTGGCCCCCTTTGTTGACCTACTCTGTAGCCCCATTCAGAGTTAAGTTTAAAATTCTGTTTCTCACAAGGTATTGTTTTTAGAGTTTCCTCTCCTATTTCAAATTGGCCTCCCACTCCCATTTCAGAAGGGTGTTCTATAACCCAGTTCGGAGAAAGCGAAGGGTAGTGCAGATGGAAGACGCTGGCCAGCTGTCCTCCTGTTCAATGAGAGGAAATGAGCTTAAAGTGATGCATGAGGCATTCAGACAAAATTTTAGGAAGTTTCCTGACAATGAAGATTGTTAACATTCCATGTCTCATAGTCTTTTAAGCAAGAGCGTGTGTCCTGAATATTTCCCTAAAATCAAGACGATAAATAGGTTGGCTGATTTCCTTTCAAGATTTGTGATTCAGCAGTTTTATTTTCTGTTAGTTGCTTGCTCTAAATTTTTTTTTAATTAGGAAATGTTTTTAGATACCCACAATTGAAGTAATTTATAAGCCAACTGAGTTCTCACATCTACAAAGGTAAATATTTGAGATACATTTTGAGTATGAAACTTTTTATACATGTCAGATATTCCTCTTAGAGAGTACATTTCTAGTATCAGCTCAAAGAAGAGCACGAAAAAAGCCCCATTCTACTGCTCTAATACGTTCTTTTTAAGATTATATTCATATAGTGAGGTACTTCTCTATGAATTATTGATAATAAAGACTGAATACTTAGGATAATTTTTATAAAATTATTCTAATAAGTGTGATGCTGGTTTGTATGTATTATTAATACATAAATATATTTTACTATTTTTATTTACATCCATGGATTTCTTTTATTGTCCACCAATGAGTAGTACCTCTGAATATAGTTAAAAGCTGAATTGGGTATTACTGTTTTGGATACGACTTTGACTTTAAAGAAAATCTGTTAATGGTAATACTGTAAGAAAGTGTCTATTTGTATAATAGACAAGTATACAAAGATGAAGTCAGCTATATACTCTAAGCTCTAGTAACTCAAAATAAAGGAATTATAGGGAATGTTCATTCATTAAGTAAATGTTTATTAAGTGCCTGCTGTGTGCCAGGAAGTGCATTAAACACTGGGGATGTGGTAAATAAATGAGAGAAATGGTGTTTGCTGCATGTACCTAGATTAGAACCCCAACAGGAAAGAAAAACTCAAGAGTTAAGGAAAAACTTCCAAAAGGAAATGCTAACATTATGATAACTTATCTCAGGGAGGAAGAAAAGGAAGAGGCATCTGAAGACACTAGTGTGGCTGCTTTAAGAACTCACTGATAACCTTGGCTATGTAGAAAAGAGGAAGAGAGAAGCAAATGATTAAAATATATACATATATATGTACATTTTTACTGTGTGTGTATATACACATATATATACACACACGTAGTAAAAATATAAAAGAATATATGCGGGAAGAGGTAAACAGCTGCATGAGAGGAGGCTTGCAAAACCTAATAAGAGTTAGACAGCCAAGCTATTTTTAAAGCATAAAAAAGAAAGTGTGCGAGGTGGTCCATTGTTTTAAACACCTACTGGATGTCAGGTGCAAAGCAAAGCCACTCAGTTCCTGTGTTAGTATTATCCTCATACCTAGGAGAGAATGATGGCCAAACCGAAAAAGCATAGCTGCCAGGGAATGGAAGTCTAGACAATTTACATCCCTGTGCACTAAAAGGATTGTGATTATAAAGTGGCTGTCCCTGGCCATCAGAAATTATGAAGAGTAGGCCTCACACTGGAAGACAAGGAAGCAAATTATCAATTTTCAGAAAGATAATGAATTCCAGAAACAACTAGTAATCTCAATGGTTATCGTCAGAAAATTTCCATGTTCGCGAAATTAAAAAAAAAAAAAAAATGTGATGGTCACCAGCAATCTCAATGGAGTCCTTGAAATAACTGGTGTCTCCTTTCCTTTTTGATGGGATTTCTAAACTGCTAAGTCAGGAAAATGTTTTACTTATAGGTTATGTTGATGTTTATAAAGGTATTTCCATTTGTTTTCTGATTGAGACTTATGGGTCAAATTATACAGAGGTAGACACAGCACTAAAATGTCCTTTCCTTAAATGTGCTAACTAATGTCTCATTGTCACCTTGGAGAAAATTAAATAACATATACCATAAAATGATACCTTTATTGTGTTCTAATAAAACTCAACAGAATTTGATGAAGATTGGATGTATGTAATTTGGCACGTATCTGACTTCATCTTTGTATACTTCCCTGTCTGTTGTACAAAGTAAATAGAACTCTTTCAAGATTACAGTTAATTTTTCTTGACAAAACATGATTTTTTCTTTAAAGTCAAGAGTAAAGAAGGAAAAGGCACTCTTCACAAATTTTCAGGAAATACTGTCTTAGAGAATCGGGTGATAGATTTACAGAATTAGCATTCAGATGATTTCTCCAGAATTGAAGAAGATAGAATTTAATAAAGAATGATGCATTCATTCCAACAAGGATTTATTGACACTTACTGTATGCCAGGCAATATCCCGGGTAAATAAGACAAAGGCTGCAATCTTACAGTGTTTTCATTCTCGTTATGTAAACAGATGATAAAGATGTATACAGTGAATAAATAATAAAATTTCAGATGACAGAAATTCAGATAGAAATGTTTTTCCTAAAGCCAAATTCAGGTAGAGAGAATGACTGAGGGGACATGAAGCTATTTCAGATGGGATAGTGAATGATAAAGGTTATGTCATAAAGTCAGGTTAAAAAAGATGAATTGTGTAAGTGTAGGATTTAGGAGAGTTGGCGTAGTAACTATTGAAGCAATCCCCTGGTTCTTAGCTGCTTTCCTGACATGGCCATCCCCAAAGCTAGTTCTGTGTTTTCAGATCAAAGAAGAAAACAGCTCCACTTTATTCCGGCCTGGTCATAACATTTACAGTTCCATATCCAATTATGGGTAGAATATTTTAATAGCTACAAAGACAGTATAGAATGCAATCCAGATATTGGTGAGAGGCCTAGAAACCATGTTTAGTGAAAAGCAGTTGAAAGAGTAAAGATATTATGCCTGAAAGAGAGATGGCTTAAGAGGCATAGGAGAGCTCTCCTCAAATATTTTCATGCAAACATTGAAAGACTCACATCTGTTTAAAATTAATCAGTACCCCAGATATATCAAGCAATGATAATCACATCAGAAGATACATCATGTTTACAAGTTTTGAAATCGAGAAGGATAACAGTGATGGAAAATGGAATTCTGGTTTGTGGCATGTTTGGTATAAAAGGAAAAAATATGTAAATTAAAACAGCTCCTGAAGACTGAAAAGAGAAGCAGAACTCACCAAAATTATGAAAAAGAGACCATCATATATTTTTCAGTGTTTGACAAGGGATACAGTTCTTTTTATTTTTGTTAGAGTATTTTAATATGTTTATGTTGTTAAAACATATTATAAGGCCGGGCACAGTGGCTCACACCTTTAATCCCAGTACTTTGGGAGGCCAAGGCGGGCGCATCATCTGAGGTCAGGAGTTCAAGACCAGGCTGACCAACATGGAGAAACTCTGTCTCTAGTGAAAATACAAAATTAGCCAGGCATGGTGGCCTATGCCTGTAATCCCAGCTACTTGGGAGGCTGAGGCAGGAGAATCGCTTGAACCCAGGAGGCCAAGTTTGCGGTGAGCCAAGATCATGCCATTGCACTCCAGCCTGGACAACAAGAATGAAACTCTGTCTCAAAAAAATAAATAAATGAAACATATTATAATGTATATAGTTATGTGTTTTAACTACATAACTGTATTATATGTACATAGATGATAACACTGTGTACATATTACACAGAATATAATTGTAGTGAGATGAATAGATGAAAAGTTGAATTTGGAGAACCTACCTGTCAGAACTCAGGCTGAATTCTTAGAGAGACATCCGTAGTGAGAAAAGACTTCAGATAGTTTCCAGCACCTCCATCCATGGCGGGCCTCTTTCAAAACATTAAGAAAACGGACATTTGGATTAACCAAAATGTAACATGTAATTATATTTTAGATAATTGCTACATTTAAAGTGAGTTATAGACTAGTAGTAGTAGTAACTGAAATGTGGAAATATAGATCACTGTCTATAATATAACTTGATCAATACTTCAGATGTAGCAGAATAAGGCAGATTCTCTTTAAAATTCATTAAAACAACGATTTGAGTTGGAAGCAAAGGTGTAAAAATGATTCTCTGTGTCAAGGACGTGCTTTTCCTATTCCTGTAAGTCTCTACGCATCCTTTCCTCCTGCTGTGTTTTCACATTCCCTAAGAAACATACTTTCAAGAAGAATTTGACTTTGTATTCATTGTTACTGTTATTAATTGGAAAACAATAACCTTTTGTGTAGGAATTGTACTTTTATAATGCTTTATATGTTGCTAGACTTGTCTCAAAGTTGTGACACATGCCAGGCCATCCCTGTCATACCCCTCCCATGACCAAATGCTCACAAATGCCATAAACCTAATTGCTGTCTTTTATAAGTTGTTGAATGAGTGAATAAGAGATACAACTTTCTCAAATGCCCCCATCTGAAAAAGGAAAGCATTTTTGGAGCAAGGATCATCCCTCTTGTATAAAAACACTTAACCTTATGCCTCGAATACCCCTAATGCCTAGGGATTTGATGGTGTTATTAGTAATAGTAGCAGTCATGGAGAGGGTAGTGTTGGTAGTAGAATTAGAAATGAGCTTCTACATCTCCTACAGGTTTTTCTTATACTTGGTGGTTGACTCGAACAGTCAATATAAGTAAATTCTCCTAAAGTTAAGTATTATGAAATGCTGGGAGAAACGTTAACTTGTGGATTTCATAGGTATATCCTTAAGTCAATAATGGGGCCACAAATGGTCTCAAATGTTGCCATGCAGTTTTTCACTGAGCGTATTTTCTCAAGGCCAGGGAATGTTTAGTGGAATATGTAGTTAATTTAAAATGTCAGTGTCTCTAAGAAAAATGTAAGGCTTTATTTCTCCAGAAGAGATACAAAAAAACTATAAAGTTTAGAAACTAACCTTAACCAATGATATTCTGCCAGTAACAAACCCATGCAGATTTTTACTAAATTGACCTCTGTGTACTTAGAGTGTTATCTGTGCTCTGAAGAGAAATTTTGGTCAATGGGAAAACTGCCTTGTTCTTTAAAACTTAAATATTCTGGGCTCCTCATAAAACTTGGATTAAAACATGAAATGCTTTCTTCTTTATATTTTGTACTGAGGCTCTGTATCTAGGTAATTCTAAGCCTTCCCCCCCTCCCCCACTATACTTTAAGTTCTGGGATACATATGGAGAACGTGTATCTATTTGTTAAATAGATACAGACATGCCACGGTAGTTTGCTGTACCCATCAATCGGTCATCTATATTAGGTGTTTCTCCTAATGCTCTCCCTCCCCTAGCCCCTCCACTCCTCAACAGGCCCCAGTGTGTGATGTTCCCTTCCCTGTATCCATGTGTTCTCATTGTTCAACTGCCACTTATGAGTGAGAACCTGTGGTGTTTAGTTTTCTGTTCCTGTGTTAGTTAGCTGAGAATGATGGTTTCCAGCTTCATCCATGTCCCTGCAAAGGACATGAACTCATACTTTTTTATGGCTGCATAGTATTCCATGATGTATATGTGCCACATTTTCTTTATCCAGTCTGTCATTGATGGGCATTTGGGTTGGTTCCAAGTCTTTGCTATTGTGAATAGTGCCACAATAAACATAACGTGTGCAGGTGTCTTCAGAGTAGAATGATTTATAATCCTTTGGGTATATACCCAGTAATGGAATTGCTGGGTCAAATGGTATTTCTGGTTCTAGATCCTTGAGGAATTGCCACACTGTCTTCCACAATGGCTGAACTAATTTATACTCCCACCAACATTGTAAAAATATTCCTATTTCTCCACATCTCTCCAGCATCTATTGTGTCCTGACTTTTTAATGATCGCCATTCTAACTGGTGTGGGATGGTATCTCATTGTGGTTTTGATTTGCATTTATCTAATGACCAGTGATGAAGAGCTTTTTTTCATATGTTTGTTGGCTGCATAGGTGTCTGCTTTTGAGAAGTGTCTGTTCATATTCTTTGCCCACTTTTTGATGGTGTTATTTGTTTTTTACTTATAAATTTGTTTAAGTTCCTTGTAGATTCTGGATATTAGCCCTTTGTCAGATGGATAGATTGCAAAACTTTGTTTCCATTCTATAGGTTGCCTATTCACTCTGTTGATAGTTTCTTTTGCTGTACAGAAGCTCTTTAATTTAATTAGATCCCATTTGTCAATTTTGGTTTTTGTTGCCATTGCTTTTGGTCTTTTAGACATGAAGTCTTTGCCTATGCCTATGTTCTGAATGGTATTGCCTAGGTTTTCTCCTAGGGTTTTTATGGTTTTAGGCCTTATGTTTAAGTATTTAATCCATCTTGAGTTAATTTTTGTATAAATATAGGGAAGGAGTCCAGTTTCAGTTTTCTGCATGTGGCTAGCCAGTTTTCCCAAACCCATTTATTAAATAGGGAATCCTTTCCCCATTGCTTATTTTTGTCAGGTCTTTCATAGATCAGATGGTTGTAGATGTGTGGTGTTATTTCTGTGGTCTCTATTCTGTTCCATTGGTCTATATATCTGTTTTGGTACCAGTACCATGCTGTTTTTGTTACTGTAGCCTTGTAGTATAGTTTGAAGTCAGGTAGCATGATGCCCCCAGCTTTGTTCTTTTTGCTTAGGACTGTCTTGGCTATATGGGCTCTTTTTTGGTTCCATATGAAATTTAAAGTAGTTTTTCTAATTCTGTGAAGGAAGTCAGTGATGGGGATAGCATTGAATCTATAAATTACTTTGGGCAGTATGGCTATTTTCACGATATTGATTCTTCCTATCCGTAAGCATGAGCATGGAATGTTTTTCCATTTGTTTGTTTCCTCTCTTATTTCCTTGAACAGTGGTTTGTAGTCCTCCTTGAAGAGGTCCTTCACATCCCTTGTAAGTTGTATTCCTAGGTATTTTATTCTCTTTGCAGCAATTGTGAATGGGAGTTAACTCATGATTTGGCTCTCTGTCTATTATTGGTGTATAGGAATGCTTGTGATTTTGGCACATTGATTTTGTATCTGGAGACTTTGCTGAAGTTGCTTATCAGCTTAAGGGGATTTTGGGCTGAGACTATGGGGTTTTCTAAGTATACAATCATATTATCTGCAAACAGAGATAATTTTACTTCCTGTCTTCTTAGTTCAATACCCTTTATTTCTTTCTCTTGCCTGATTGCCCTGACCAGAACTTCCAATACTATGTTGAATAGGAGTGGTGAGAGAGGGCATCCTTGTCTTGTACCAGTTTTCAAAGGGAATGCTTCCAGCTTTTGCCCATTCAGTGTGATATTAGCCGTGGGTTTGTCATAAATAGTTTTTATTATTTTGAGATACATTCCATCAATACCTAGTTTATTGAGAGTTTTTAGCATGAAGTGGTATTGAATTTTATTGAAGGCCTTTTCGGCATCTATTGAGATAATCATGTGGTTTTTGTCGTTGATTCTGTTTATGTGAAAGATTACGTTTATTGATTTGCGTATGTTGAACCAGCCTTGCATCCCAGGGATGATGCCAACTTGATCATGGTGGATAAGCTTTTTGATGTGCTGCTGGATTCAGTTTGCCAGTATTTTATTGAGGATTTTTGCATCAATGTTCATCAGGGACATTGGCCTAAAATTTTGTTTTTTGGTTGTGTCTCTGCCAGGTTTTGGTACGAGGATGATGCTGGGCTGATAAAATGAGTTAGGGAGGAGTCCCTCTTTTTCTATTGTTTGGAATAGTTTCAGAAGGAATGGTACCAGCTCCTCTTTGTACCTCTGATAGAATTCGGCTGGTCCTGCACTTTTTTTGGTTGGTAGGCTATTAATTACTGCCTCAGTTTCATAAAGACAGATATGCCTTTTTTTTTTCTCACTTGCCTTTGTTTCCTAAACCATTGTTCATATTTAAATGAAGTTCTGTGTTCCTTTTTAAAGAACTTTTGTGTTAATGTAAGAACATCTTCATTAAAAATATGAAGCTAAGGATGCTTATTCAAAGAATGGAACAAAATGCTTAAGTTCTCCTTGCAAATATGAACCAAATCCATTTAGTTTTTTTAAGTGAGAATTTCATTAGTTGAAAATGTTATATGTAATATACAATTAAATGTACAATTAATAATTAAAATATACAATTAAATAATTAAAAATATAAAATTATAGGTTAAATGAAGTTTAGCAGTTTCATAATTATCCCTTCTGAATGATATTTTGAATGATAAAATTTGTTATTGGCAATACTTTATGAAGTGATTAAAGACACTGAAAGGAGAGACAACTATCTAATTTTTAGATGCAGTAGTTGCAGTTTGTTCTTTAAAAAGCAAAATATACAAAAAATAGTTAGAATGAATGAATAAGGCCTAATATTTTATAGTACAACAGGGTGACTATAGTCAATAATGATTTAATTGTACATTTTAAAATAACTAAAGAAGTATTGGATTGTTTGTAACACAAAGGATAAATGTTTAAGAGGATGATACCCCACTTTCCATGATGTGATTATAATGCATTGTATGCCAGATCAAAACATCTGATGTATCCCATAAATATATATACCTACTAAGTACACACAAAAATACAAAATAAAAAATTATCTTAAGGAAAAAAACAAGGCCAGTCATGGTGGCTCATGCCTATAATCTCAGCACTTTGAGAGGCTGAGTTGGGAGGATCATTTCACCCTAGGAGTTTGAGACCAGCCTAGGCAACAAAGCAAGACCCCAGCTCTAAAAAGAAATAATAATAATAAAATTAAAAAATAAATAAATTTTTCTAAACAATAAAATAAAAAATAAAAAGCAAAACACCTTTAGTCTTACATATTTTTATTCTCATATATACCTACCTGTGTTCTTATATTCTAGTTCTTTCCGAGTGATTGTACCAAACATATTTCTTTAAATTTATGTTAAAAACAGTCTAACCTAAACATTGTTCTCTGGATCTTTACTTCTACAACATTATCTTTTAGTTGTAAAGTTTGCTCTGGAATAAATGTTGCGTGATTCGTTTGACTAATATTACACTCTCTGCTATAAAAGTTGTTTCCAATTCTTCACTTTCAGAAAAAGGAATGCCTTGAGCCTGCTAGTACATCAGTCTTTGTAAGCAATCATGATTATGTTATCATAATTTCTATACGTGTACTCCCCAGCCAGATGATATATTAAAGATGCAAGGCTTTTGATTCATATGACCAGTTGCCCTGCAGAAAAGCAATTTTGCTCCTATCAGCAGTATATGGAAGAATCTGGGTGTCATCATTTTTTTTCATTGTTGCCAGTGTTATAGGCTTAAAAGGGTTATTTTATTTTACTTTTAAAATCACTTCTGTGGTTAAACCTCTCCCAGCTGTTTGACTATATGTTTTCTATTGTGAATGATCTGAGCATTTCCTTTCTAAGGCTGAAAATTTCTAAATTAAATGTCACTTTTTGGAAGTAAAATGTTACTCTACATTAAAGATCAAATTTCAGCCCTTGCTCATAGGGGAAAATACATATTTTGCTTTCATTTTGTTACCCACTCTAAAGTACATACTAATGAATACATTTGTGTCTTTCATTAAGTGTTCAGAAAAATATCTGACTAAACATGAACCAGAGGCAGAGGCAGAATTCAGATTTATTTATGATAAAACTGCTTAATCTGGGGCAAGGCAAATAGTCTTCTTAAAAATAATTTATTTTTGGTTTTTCATCAGAACCCCAGAAGCCACTATACTTGACATACAGCAGTGCTGGCTGCTTTCGAGCATATTAATACAAAGACTGGCATCACCATAAACACCTACTCCACTTTTATAAGACTGAAAAGTGCTTGAAAATACAATTGCAGTTCCATCCGAAAGTCATCTATTCACCTATTCCCTCCTTCCTTCATTCATTAAACAAATATTTATTGGGTGCACTGTCTATGCCAGGTAATGTTCTAAATATTTGAGACATATCAATGACAACAGACAGTATCTTATTTCTGTAACTTACTTTTCTTTAGTGGAAATACTCTCATGAGCAAAGTTTGAGCGATGAGGTAAATAAATGATAATAACACAGTAAGTGAATAAAGTTGCTGGAAAGATATCCAGTAGGCCAAACATAACACTACAAATTGTGGAAAGAGGAAACATGACTGGAAAGGCTAATGCTTCAATACCCACTTGGTTTCTAGTGTTCATAAGAAAAGGTAACAGGAATGCTATCCAATGAAGGTATAAAAATTAAAGTTAAAATTAAAATAGAGATCAAATTGGAAATTGACTAATCAAGACTGATGGTTTTAAGTGGGCTGGGAATAAGCTAATCTGTCCTCTGCTGTTCCAGGAACTAACTGGCATAATCCCCAATTCCCAAGCACTTCAGAATTGTCTTGAAAGAATTGTGAGAGCCTGAAAACGTTTCAGCTTGGAATTCCGTAAAAGTGAAATGAGGGGGTAGCAATGAATTGGAGAACATTTAGCATGTTTTCAAAATTTGGAATAAATTATCATAGCACCCAAATTGAGGGAAAAATGAGATCCATTAGAACTTTTTTATTTTCAGCTTTAATAAATAAGTAGATGCCAGGTAAATAATACCAGTGCTTTCTCTGTACCCAGAAAGGCCAGAGGGAAATCTTGGTGCCCAGTCCTCTCACTTGAGGCTAACAATACCACCTTATCAAAGATTGAAGAATATATTTGTTAATATAAACAATATTCACAAAAATACAGGTGGAACTTAACAGATTGGCGGTTTTAGTAGTGACTTTAATGATAAAAGTCTTGGAAATGCTGATGAAGTTAAACAGGCTTCTTAGGTACGGGATTGCTCACAAGCATTAGTGCATGTTATGTACGTTTTCAGGTTTCAAGAATCTTCAAGATGTAATAAATGCAGCATTTCCCAACTCGTTTGATCACAGAAACTTTGAGTACAGACTATCTCATAGGTCTCATCCTTTGAGGAATGTCCTTGGCAAAGAAGATGTGAGTTTGCTTGTGAGATTTAAAGGTGATGTGCAACAGCCAGAGTAGGGTGAAGAAGGATTGCCAACAAGCTGGGACACGTGGAGCAATGCTGTGAAGTGGGGTGAAACCTGAGAGAGAATCTCCAGGGCAGAGAAGTGTCCACAGCCACTAAGTAAGTAGGAATTAACTGCAGAGCAGCAAGAATGAACAGGGCGGTAATCAACTAAGCATATATTAACCATGGATGTTGACAATAGAATGTAATTGACTGTACTGCAGTATGCCTCCAAAAGAATGACAAAAAGAATAGTAAAAATAACCTCTGGTATTACTGATTATCTGTGGCCAGAAACCTCTGACTCTCCTTTACGTATGGTAAAAAGATCAAGCCCTAATATTTAAGCTTCAGTCCCTATTAATCTAGAAGATGAAGAGTAAAAAGAGGAAAAGCATTAGTAGTAACTGTAATCTTCGTAGCTATGTGTCAGGCATAATTTTTTTGCACAGCAATTCTATCACCATTTTACAGATGGGGCAATCAGGGCTTAAAGATACTGACTTACATAAGGTATCTCAGCTAGTAAATGGTGGGGTCAGGATTTGAACTCAGGCACATATAACTTTGATGGCTGGGCTTCAGACCATTATGACTGTTTCAAATAAGGCTTGTCAGTTTCCCAGTCTTAACTCAAAAAATAGAAGACCTGTTCTCTCTCCACTCCTTTTTAAATTCTGTCTTTCATTCAGGACTCATTCAAGTCTTGCCTTCTCTAGGTGACTGTCATTTTTTTTTTTCCAGTTCCTTTTCTGAATTCCTAAAGCAGTAACTATTGGTTATTCAACCTCACAGGTAATTAAGAAAAGAAAATTGAGATACTATATCTTAGCACAGAATGGCACACTTCTTTGATATTCTTTTGAGTGAACATTTTTTCCCACTCCAATCAGGTTATAAGCTTCTACAGGTAATACTGTATACTTATTTCTTGGGCACCTCCCTTCACCACTTAGCATGTGTAGGTGAGGGAAATCCCACTAAATCCAAGACGAACGAGTGAATGAATAGTGTTGGAGCAATCTGGCTGCAATCTCAGAAACCCCATGGACCACGATGATTGATTTGGCTCATCTTACTATCTGGGCAGGTTCTCTTTTCCTACATCAAAAGATTGAATAAATAAAAGTAGAAACAAGTGATTAAATGACAAGTGAACAAAAGTGCAAATTAATGTTTTGTTTGAATAGGAAAATAGAATGAGGATAAAGGTAGTACAGAACATAGCACCATACGCTCGTGTTCACTTACCTGGTTTTGTCCACTTAAAAGGAAAGTGGGAAAGGCTGATAAAAATGAACGTATTTAAGGAAGGAACCAAACACAGGAAATAAAGAAGGTCAGAGGCCTCAAATTCATTAAATAAAGAAGAATGAAAGCAGTTGTTTAAAACTTGAAGAAAAGAGCTGTGTGCTTTATTTCCTAATTGGAGGAATCTATGAATAAATTAGGCAATCACTTGACATAATTGATTTAGGTCATGTGAATTCACTTGCACCACAAGAGAGGGTAAATTAGATCAAATTGTTTGTGGCCCCTCCTGGTCTTCTATTCATTACAGGCATTCTTTTTTCCTTTTGTATTCCTCTGTATCTTTCTTTTAGGTTTTTTGGTTGTTTTTTAATCTCAAGAAGTATGTGTTTTTATTTATATTTATTTTAATGTATACGATGTTTTTCCTTTTGGTTGCAGAACAGAGTTGAAGATAATATTCCTGTAATAAAAAAATTTGTGTGCTTCTTATTTATTAATCCCATTTTGATTTTTCATAAAACTCTTTGCACATAAATAACGTAGTCTGTGCATAAACACAGTGCCATGGGAATTATATTCCAAACATGGTTGAACTGCTTGCTTTTACCTGAAGCAACATGAAATTGAATTACATTAGTATAGAGCAATTTGGTTGCATGTCAGTTGTGGCAAATATTGTGTAAGCTGAATATTTAGAGATTTTGTTTACCTTGGGTCACACAGTATTAGTTGTCATGACAAATATCCCAAAGTGATACCAGGAAAAAAAAAAAAAAAAAATCCTGACTCAAAGAAGACAATTGACTCAAAATAAATTGAGAATATTCCAAATGATTTAAATACTTGGTATGGACCCATGTAGCTTCATAATCGATGCAAATTTTTATCTGCAAAGCAACTTTTGTATTTAGGTTTAATCAAAGAGCTTAATAATGCAAGTACAATCTATTTACTATGACCTCATATGCGAAGACAACTGAGAAACATTAAAAGGCCCTACGTCCACATGACCCAGATTGTACAGTAGCCAGCATAACTTCTTGATGTTGATGGATATGTGAGTTAACTCTAAAATGGGCTAAATTAACCTATTAGATGTCTAAATGTGTAGCCCTTTAAAAAATAGTACTTACTTAAAGGACTTATCCGTGACCAAGCTATAATTTAGAGATGTTGTTATATTGAAAATGTGGTCACAAAGTCATAAAGGGCAAGAATTTCTAAAGGCGGCTCGGTCTAATTGTCCACCCCACTGGGAAAACTGATGATATGCTTCGTCATTAATGGATTGGGAATATCATATCTGTAAAAGAAGTTAATAGCCTTAAATTGTTGTTCAGTATGTCATTACCATGCACTTTTCTAGATATGTTTTAAAAGGTTCACTTTGAAAATAAAGCGCTGGTGTATAAGAGAAATACTTAGAGAAGCCTATTTGAATGAAAAGAGAAGATTTTTTTTAAGTTGGAGAAGAGATTTACTATGGATAATATATGTAAAACCAAGAAGTGATCCTAAGATTTCACTTTGGATTACATTGTTCTTTTTTTTTTTTTTTTTTTTTTTTTTTTTTTAAATTCAGCAACATCCTGTAAAGTTAATTGATTTGGAAATGCCAACATTCTTAAAATAGGATTAAGAGACACTGCTTTAATAATCACTCCCTATTATCCACATGTTCTTTGTCGTTCAAGAGAATAAAGGAATAATTAGAAAATACTTGACAAAGGCTTAGCATTCTTAACATATGAAGAGCTCTTATAAGTTACAGGAAAACAAATATTTCAATTCAGATTGGAAAAGTATATGACAATTCACAAAGGACAAAAGAAATTTATTTGGGAAATAAATATGAAATATATTCAATGTCATAAGTAATTAAGAAAATTGAGATATTATATTGGCAAACATTGGCAAATGCTGAAATATATATGTTCCAGTGGAACAGAACATGCTTGTTGGCTGTTTAAATGAATGCTGCTTTACTCTAAGGCAGAGTGGTAATTGTATAGGCACCTTAACACTAATTTCATCTTCTACCCAGTAATTCTATTTCTAAAAATTATCCTACCAAAAAAAATAAAAGACTTGACCAAGATGGAATATAAAGATTTTTCTCTATAGTTAATTTTCCAGCAATTAGAGAATTAGTGAAATTATAGAATATTAATCTAATCTATATAATACACTATTATGCAACTAGTAGAAATCTTCAGAATGCTTCATGAAATAAAAAATGTTAATGGTAAAATGCCAACTAAAAAAAGCAGAGTATACAATTATAGTAGTGTGTATGTGTGTGTGCGTATGTTTTTATATATATAGTCATGCACCACGTAGTAACATTTTAGTCAACTGTAGACAGCATATTAGTTCCATAAACTTATAACAGTCTATGTTTACTGTATCTTTTCTATGTTTAAATTTGTTTAGATACACAGATACCGTTATGTTAATATTGCCTATAGTATTCACTATAGTAATATGCTCTATGGGTTAATAGCATAGGTACCATGGGCTAGACCATATAGCCTAGGTGTGTAGCAGGCTAAACCATCTAGGTTTGTGGAAGTACATGCTATAATGTTCACACAATGATAAAACTGCCCAGCAACGCATTTCTCAGAACCTATCTCAGTCACCTAGTGACTCATGGCTTATAAATAAAAGAAGAAAGTTTGGGAAAATGTTAATATTGACTTTCTCTTAGTGGAAGTTATGTATATAATTTTTACTTTATTTTTTATATGTTTCTGTATATTTCAAATCTTTACCACAAATATGTATTATACATAGAATAAAATCAATTGGCAGTATAAAACTAATTTTAAAATAGAATAAAAAAAGCAGAATCCTGTTCATGGTAAAGAGAAATGCAGATATTTAACTACAAAAAGGACAAAAGGGGTATGAGGTCTATTTAATGCTTACTTCATATCATTGAGGACTATCACCTGGAAAGACAAATAAGAATATTTATGGAGCAGAATGATGATATGTTTGTTAAGAGGTTTTAGGTCAATACAGAACACTACTCTTTATCAGTTAAAATAGCATTAGTTAAGAGCACATTCCACTGCAGTGCTCAGGGATCCATACCAGGGTTTTATGAAGCCGGAGTTCATTTGTTTTATATAACATGAAACCTGAATAAGGCCAATTCAGTGTCTCCATGAATGTATCAGAGACCTAGGCTCCTTCTTCTCTTCACTCTGCCACTCTTGACTTTCTGGCTCTTGTACCCATATTTGTCACTGCAGAATGTACAGATGGCTTCTGTATCTTCAGCAATCGTATCCATGTTTCAGGCAAAAAAAAAAAAAAAAAAGGAACAGAAGGCAAAAGGGTACGCCAACATTCTTCCCTAATTCAGGAAATCCAATATCATCTAAGAAGTTCTGTCCAGCCAACTTCTACTCTTATTCATTGGCTGGGACTATCACATGTCACATACTGTCTAGCCAGAAAGTAGCTAGGGAAAACAGGGTTGTAGGTGGCATTGGGTCAGTCAAGCTACATGTCTGCAGTAGCCACCCAGGTGTCTGTAAGTTTCTGGTCACTGCATGTATGCAGAAGTGCACAGACAGCCTCATTAGTCAGGCAGAATTTCTGAGTTGCTTTAGGTCTTAGTCCTGAGAGACTATTATTTTAATTTTGTTTTAATAGAATTGTAGAATAAGGAGAAAAGTGGTAAGAGAGCAATGTCCTGATTCTCTATCCACCGTCACAGTCAAGCTTGGCCAATTTTATTTAAGCTGGAACAGAGGATAAGAAGTCAGAGTTGCTTGAGAGAATCACAGTACCGTCTTCAAACCAGAGAAGCTAGTGAAGGAACAAGATGCGAGAAGGAGATACCTGGAGAGAAAAATATAACAACAAATTACTACTTTTTCTTTCTTCTTAATGACTCTAACCCACTGGTTTTAAATTTTATTTATATGTACATATATATATGTATATAAATATGTACATATATATGTATATAAATATGTACATATATAAATTTTATGTGTATGTACATATATACATACGACTCTAATGTGTATGTATACATATGTACACATTAGAGTCATTAAGAAAGAAAAAGTAGTAATTTGTTATATTTTGTATATATGTATGTATATGTGTATACATATATATGTATGTATATGTGTATACATATATATGTATGTATATGTGTATATATGTATATATGTGTGTGTGTATATATATGTGTGTGTGTGTGTGTGTATATATATATATATTTTTTTGAGATGGTATCTCACTCTGTCACCCAGGCTGCAGTGTGGTGGTACAATCTTGGATCACTGCAACCTCCACCTCCCGGGTTCAAGCGATTCTCCTGCCTCAGCCTCCTGAGTAGCTGGGGATTACAGGTGTGTTTCACCATGCCCAGCTAATTTTTGTATTTTTAGTAGAGATGGGGTTTCACCATGTTGGTCAGGCTGGTCTCGAACTCCTGACCTCGTGATCTACCCACCTTGGCCTCCCAAAGTGCTGGGATTACAGGCATGAGCCACCGCGTCTGGCCTAAATTTTATATTTTATATTTTTATGTCCCACATTGTTGAAGCAATTCTTCTGATTGAAACAGGCAAGGGTTTTATTTTTCTTATGAGTCGGTATAGGGACAAGGCCTAGAACCTATAAGCTTTACAAAAACCTACTGAAGTATGTGAGATGTGAACAAAATTATTGGCTGTAATGTATGAAAATAAGACTCCAAGTGTGAAATTAATAAATGTTTATCCCTGAAATGGAAACTTATGCCAATTTTAGTAATTATTACACTTAGAATTTGTTATTTTAAAAAATATCAGTTGCAAAAAGTTACATTTTTGTTTTTTGTTTTTTTTACAACTTACAAGAATTTCTAAATATGCAGAGAGATTGCTAAAAAAATCATTCGGTCTATCATTAACTCATAGGCAAATAATTTTAAATAGATTTTGTAAATCTCTTTCAAATTTTTACAGCAAAAATTTTATTTAATGTAGGAGGGGGGTAGGGAGGAAGAGAGAGTAGCAGGAGGGAACGCACCATGGGTACAGCCCCATTGCTTTTACCTTTTCCCTTCCATTATTATTTGCTTCTGAGACATCCAAAGAAATCTCTGGTCTTAGGAAAAAAAGATTTTAAAAATTACTGCCTGTGGCCAGGTGTGGTGGCTCATGCCTGTAATCCAAGCACTTTGGGAGGCTGAGGTGGGTGGATCACCTGAAGTCAGGAATTCAAGACCAGCCTGCCCAACATGATGAAAACCCATCTCTACTAAAAATACAAAAATCAGCTGGGCATGGTGGCATGTGCCTGTAATTCCAGCTACTTGGGAGGCTGAGGCAGGAGAATTGCTTGAACCTGAGAGGCGGAAGTTACAGTGAGCTGAGATTGTGCCACTGCACTCCAGCCTGGGGGACAAAGGGAGACTCTGTTAAAAAAAAAAAAAAAAAAAAAAAAAAATGCTTCCTGTGAGGTCACTTTGGTCTCTGGGTCTAGCAATTGTCTGTTCTTCCAGTTAATGTTTTCTATTAGCTCAACTTTGTTCAAGATTTGTAATATAACTCAGTACTTTCCAAAAAGATAGCAGATATTTAATATGTATGTGTAATCGCCTGTTCTGCAAAAAGGAGCACGATTTAAGTGAGCTCATCTAATACATCAGTATAAAATACCAGATGAGTTCACTAGAGTATGTGAAGAACTTTGTGCATCCCATTTAAGTGAATGGTTGTGTGCTCTGAAATGAAGAGACAGCACATAAACCCCAAAGTTAATAACCTCTAATAAACAATGAATCTGGATGACAACTTTTCAACATCTATTACACAGTAGTAGCCCTGGTTTTGCACAGTTTGCATATTAAACAGATGATGGTAGATTCTCGGCAGAAATGTAGACAGTATTATGTACTTCAATTCATGCCAGAAGAGAAATCTTTTGATAGCACTTATTGTAGCCAAGAACAGAAGCAGCTATACAATCCCCAGCCAGAAACCAGGTGCCAAAATTAATTCATGCAAGAATAAAATGGGTTGGCACCTTACGGTAAAGTCCATAAGCTCTTGAGGAAATGCATAGGAAAATTCTGGGTAGCTTGAGTTACTAAGTCTTTATGGTTACTTCCATTCGGGACTGGCTCGTTAACTTTGCAATAAGAAATACCATGGAATGATCAGAAAATGTTTTCACCCAGCCAAGAAATGTCACAACCACAGGCAAAGGTGCCGGGAAGAGAGCAGGCATGGTTTTCAGTAATGTAAGCCCTACACATGATTTGGATATAGCAGGCTTACTTGTCACATTTGTAGGAGCCACATAACTGGTAGGTGAGCTAATCACATTGGATGACAGAATCAGGATTCAAAAAGGTCTCAACAGGCAGAACTGGTGAGCTGCAATTCAGAAGATTAAATTTAATAGGGATAAATGTAAATTCCTACTTTTGGGTTCAAAAAAGGAAGCAACTGCTTCCTGCCTTACTCCCATCCAATTTATTTTCCACGCTGCAGCCTGGGTGATCACTTTGAAACACAAATCCGATCATGTCACTTCCTAGCTAAAAATCCCTCAACAACATCCCATTGCCCTGAGGATAAAGACAGAACTCATTAATGTGGTTTTTGGGATTCTCTATGACTGACCCCTTCCTTTCTCTTCCACCTGTTCTCTCTCCAGGCTCCCTGTCACACAGCACCCCAGCCATATGGAAGATCTTTGGGTTCCTCATTTAGGCTGCTTTTAGGTTCTCATGTTTTCTTTGCCCGAAACACATCTTCCAAATTTCCTATACATTTCCAGAGAAGCCCAATCCAAGGACTACTGTTAGGTGCCTCATTACCAACTTTCAAGGTTCCCTGACCAGCCTTTTATTTAACAAATATGTATTGAGTGCCTACTACATTTCAGACATGTTCTAGGGTCCAGAGATAAAACAGTGAACAAAGTAAAGCTCATGTCCACGTGAAGCTTATGTTTTCGTGGGGAAGATGCCAGGCAGTAACAAGTCTTTTGAAGGAAAATGGAAAATGATAAGAAGTTAATGATGGAGAGTCAGGGTTGGGAGGCCTGCTTTACATAGGGTGGCCATGGAGGACCTCTCTGATGAAGTGATGCTTTGGGAGACATGATCAAAGGAAGTCAGTGAACTTTGTGACTATCTGTAACAATAGCACCACAGTACGGAAAAGAGCATGTTCCAATGGGGCATGGTTTGCGTGTCCTAGGACTTACGGTGAGACTGGATTGGGTGAAGTACCCTGATCCAGGGCAGAACTGTGCTGATACTGGAGAGGCTGCTGCAATCAGCCCAGGCAGGGCTTGGAAGCTGTGGAAGCCTTTGAATTTTCTTCTAAATGTGGTTGATAGCTAATTGGGAGGCTTTAAGCAAGGGACTATTGTAATAAGATTTTTGTTTTGGTTTGGGTTTAGTTTTTAAATAATTACAGTAGGTTTTTTGTAGAAAATAGACCATAGGGAGTAAATGCAGCATCCCACAGATTAGTCAAGAGATGTTACATCTGTCAAGGTGAGAGCTGGAGGTAGCTTTAGCCAGGTAGGTTTGCTAACATTTACTCCACTCTTTGTGATTACCTGTGTGTTCGAATCCCTGCCAGTGCATGGCTCAGGACTACCTTGCTCCTTTTACAATCTCAGTGCCAAGCATGGTGCCCGATGTACCACTGACTCTCTGTAGACATTCACTGGACAAAGATGATCTGGTTTAACAGCAGTTAGTATGAAAAAGGACTTCAGGGTTTTTAGCTGACTGCACACAATTGATGAGCCAGCAGTAGCCCAGTTTGACTGCCAGGAAAGCTAATGCTGTCTTAGGTGGCATTAAAAATCTTGGTGAGGGTGGCAGTGAAAGGGAGATGTGAGTCATAGGGTGCTCCATGCTGTTTATGCTACATCTGGACTGTTGACCTGATCCTACACTATTTTTTTCCCTTGTGTCTTTTTTCTAATAATGGCATCTTTCAATCACAAGGCCACACACTTTGGATTCATCTGTGGTTCTTTTTGTTGCTTCATTCCCGTGTGCAAACAGTAAATTCTCTATGATATCACTTGGTTCTCTCTCTCTCTCTCTCATTCTCTCATTTTTCCCTTTTCCCCTGCTCTGACACAATGCAAACAGTAGTCCATGCCTGTCTTGGTAAAAGTTTCCAGATGTGTGAGACTCCAAACAACTTATTACAACTCTCTTTCTTATTTCTGAGAGCATCAACAATTATTTTTAGAAACATTATGTGCTGGACATATAGAGGGGAACAACACACTCTGGGACCTATTGGAGGGTGGAGGGTAGGAAGACAGAGAGGATCAGGAAAAATAACTAATGGGTACTAAGCTTAACATTTGGGTGACTAAATAATCTGTTCAGCAGACCTCTATTACACGGGTTTACCTAGGTAACAAACCTGCACATGTACCTCTGAACTTAAAAGTTGAAAAAAAAAATCCCAGTAAGTTTTCCATGAAAAATACCCAGAAAGTTAATGAACTATTAGACTTTCCAATATCAGAAAAAGAAATATCATATGCTCTTTCATATAGATTTGTATTAAATTCTACTTTAGTAGATAGTGTTAAGTAGTAGAAATATGTAGTTCTTGATGGCAAAGTCATTAGCAAAATCTTCTCAAAGTCACACAGTAGAAGGAATTTGTGCTTTGAAGTCAGGAACCCTTGAGATTCCTGCTGTTCCACTTGCAAACTTTATGACATAACCCTTCTTAGCCTAAGTTCCCTCCTCTGTAAAATGAAGATAATAAAGTCCAACTCAAAGAGTTTTTGTAAGGATTAAATGAGATAACACATATTGAAATGCTTACCATGATTTCTGACACAAGCTAAGTTGGTAATAAGTTTTAATTTCCTTCCTCTCTATCTGTTAAAAAAGGGGTCACTAGACAATGTGAAAACATACATTATAAATAGTGGAATTAGAGATGTGTTTTTCATTGGTTAATAGTGAATAATGGTGGTTTGCCTTAAAGTAGCCTGTGCCCCTTTTATTGATGGTTTAATGAGTATCAATTTCTTGCTGATAGCAGACATATTTGTCAAGGGTCTGAGAATCATGAAAGCCTTTATAATTTGAATAGTAAACATAGTCCAGCCCTGATAGATCCCAGAAATGCACAGAGAATGAAGTTTCCTAGGAGCAATTTTGCACAAATAGTCTTTTCTCTGTGTCAGGTGGGAAAAAAAAAAGATGGAGCAGAGATTTCATAGTATCATTGTAAACTGTAATTGTTTATCTTGTAAAGATGAATAAAATGCTATCTTTACCTTCATTGAGGTTGTCCATAAATCAGTGTAGTACAGAGTAGAAAGTGTTACATATTCTTGGAGGAAATGCTAAAATGTTCTGGGGCAGGATCGGAAGCAGAGATAGAATATTCTCGGAAGAACAGGTCCCAGAAGGAGGAACAGTGCAGCATTTAAACATGTGAAGTCAAAGGCATTTTCAACAAAGGATAAATACAAATGAGAAAAAAACAGGAATCACTCTATGACTTCAATTCAAGATGGATAGAGGATAATATAATGGAAAATGTAAAAAGGGTAGAAATCTGGGATACAAAGATAAGGAGAATATTATTCTTAGGCAGTGGAATATTAGTGAAGGTTTGGAGGAGCTTAGAAAAATTATGAAAGTGATGTTTAGCATGGATGAATGTTGATGTGGTAAACAAGATGAGTAGTAGAGTTAGGGAGACAGAGGTGGGTCAAGAGCAAGTTGGAAGCCATTGCAAAAACTCAGCCATGGAATGACAAAGCCATAGGTCCAGGTATGAGAATGCTTGGAAGGAAGACTTGACAGCTGACTGGCTGTGACTGCTGCTCATGAAGACAGCATGTATGTTGTCAGGACAGGAGAATAGCCCCGAACCTAGATGTGGTTTCTTTTCAGTCCACTAGCTCAGCTACATTCTTTTTATGGTCCTGTATTCAAAAAAACAACCAACCAACCAAATAAAACTTGCCCATTCTCAGCACTGATTTCATAATATCCTAATGTAGGAAAGAAGTAAGTGATGAGACCTCCAAAGGATGTTGCCCTCAGCCACTGATCACATTCTTAGCTTAGTATTCTAAGCTCATTATGTTTCTTTTTTAATTTTTAATTTTGTAGTTACATGGTAAGTGTATATTTATGGGGTACAAGAGATGTTTTGATACAGGTATACAATGCATAGTAATCACATCAGAGTAAACAGGGTGTCCATCACATTAAGCATTTATCCTGTCATTGTATTACAAACAATGCAATTATACTATTTTAGTCATTCGGGAGGCTGAGGCAGGAGAATGATGTGAACCCAGAGGCGGAGCTTGCAGTGAGCCGTGATCACACCGCTGCACTCCAGCCAGGGCGGCAGAGTGAGACTCCATCTCAAAAAAAAAAAAGAAAACAAAAAAGTACAATAAATTATTGTTGACTGTAGTTACCCTGTTATGCTATCAAATACTAGATCTTATTCTATCTAACGATATTTTTGTGCCCATTAATCATTCCCACTTCCCCACCCCCACTCCCCAGATGCCCCCCCGCCCCCAATCCCGTGACACACACTAGCCTTCCAACCCCTCTGGTTGTCATCATATCTATTGTCTGTCTCCATGACTTCAGTTGTTTTAATTTTTAGATCCCACAAAAAAGTGAGAACATTCAAAGTTTGTCTTTCTGTGCCTGGTTTACTTCATTTAACATAATGTCCTTCAGTTCCATGCATCTGTCGGAAAAGATAGAATCTCATTCTTTTTTATGGCTGAATAGTACCTGATTATTTATATGTACCACATTTTCTTTGTTCATTTCTCTGTTGATGGACACTTAGGTAGCTTCCAAATCTTGGCTACTGTGAATAGTGCTGCAATAAACATGGGAGTGAAGATATCTCTTTGATATACTGATTTCCTTTCTTTTGGGTATATACATAGCAGTAGGATTGCTGGGTCATATGGTAGCTCTATATTGAGTTCTTCAAGGACCCTCCAAACCATTTTTCATAATATTTGTACTAATTTACATTCCCCCCAACAGTGTATGAGTGTTCCCTTTTCTCCACATCCCTGCCAGCATTTGTTATTGCCTGTCTTTTGGATAAAAGTCATTTTAACTGGGGTGAGATGATATCTCATTATAGTTTTGACTTGCATTTCTCTGATAATCAATGATGTTGAGTACCTTTTACTATACCTGTTTGCCATTTTTGTGTCTTGAGAAATGTCTGTGCAGATATTTTGTCCATTTTTAAAATCAGATTTTTAGATTTTTTTCCTCTGGAGTTGTTTGAGCTCCTTATGTATACTGGTTAATAATCCATTTTCAGATGGTGTATTAGTCTCTTCTCATACTGCTATAAAGAACAACCTGAGACTGGGTAATTTATGAAGAAAAGAAGTTTAATTGACTCATAGTTCTGTAGACTGTACAAGAAGCATGACTGAGTGGACTCAAGAAACTTACAATCATGGCAGAAGGCAAAGGGGAAGCCAGTGAGCACATCTTCACATGTCGGACCAGGATAAAGAGAGAAAAGGGGAAAGTGCTGCACCCTTTTAAAAACCCAGATCTCATGAGCGCTCACTATCATGAGAACAGCAAGGGGGAAATCCACCCCATGGTCCAGTTACCTCCCACCAGGTCCTTTTCCTAACATTTGGAATTACAATTAAACATGAGATGTGGGTGGAGACACAGAGACAAACCATATCAGATGGGTAGTTTGCAAATATTTTCTCCCATTCCGTGAATTGTCTGTTCACTTTGTTTACTGATTATGTTGCTGTGAAGAAGCTTTTTTTTGTTTTTTTCTTTGTGAGACGGAGTCTCGCTCTGTCGCCCAGGCTGGAGTGCAGTGGCGCAATCTCGGCTCACTGCAAGCTCCGCCTCCCAGGTTCACGCCATTCTCCTGCCTCAGCCTCCCATGTAGCTGGGACTACAGGCGCCTGCCACCTCGCCCGGCTAGTTTTTTGTATTTTTTAGTAGAGACGAGGTTTCATCGTGTTAGTCAGGATGTCTCCATCTCCTAACCTCGTGATCCTCCCACCTTTGCCTCCCAAGTGCTGGGATTACAGGTGTGAGCCACCACGCCCAGCCGAAGAAGCTTTTTAATTTGATGTGATCCCATTTGCCCATGTTTGCAGTTGGTTGCTTGTGCTTGTGGTGTATTACTGACATTGCCCAGTTCAATGTCCTGGAGCATTTCCCTGATGTTTTCTTGTAGTAGTTTCATAGTTTGGGGTTTTATATGTAAGTATTTGATCCATGTAGTTTTGATTTTTTTTAATATGGTGAGAGATAAGAGTTTAGTTTCATTCTCCTGCATATGGATATCCAGTTTTCCCAGTACCATTTATTGAAGAGACTGTTCTTTCCCCAATGTATGTTCTTGGCTTATTTGTCAAAAATGAGTTCATTGTGGATATATGGATTTCTTTCTAGTTTCTCTGTTCTGTTCCATTAATCTATGACTCTGGTTTAATGTCAGGATCATGCTGTTTTGGTTACTTTAGCTCTGTAGTATAATTTGAAGTCAGGTGACGTGATTCCCCTGATTTTGTTCATTTTGCTCAGTATGGCTTTGGCTATTCTGGGTCTTTTGTGGTATCACAGAGATTTTAGGATTTTTTTTTCTGTTTCTATGAAGAATAGCCAAAGCCATTCTTTCTTCCTTGATCCACTGGTCATTCGGGAGTATATTGGTTAGTTTCCATGTGTTCATAGTTTTCAAAATTTATGTCTTTACTGATGTATAATTTTATTACATTGTAGTCAGAGAATACGCTTGGTATAATTTTAAGACTTGTTTTGTAGTCTAATGTATGGTCAGCCCTTCAGAATGATCTAGGTGCTTAGGGGAAGAATATGTATTCTGCAGCCATTGCGGGAAATGTTGTATGAATATCTGTTTAGTCTATTTGGTCTATAATAGATTAAATCTGATGTTTGTTGATGTTCCTGTCTCGATGATCTGTCCGATGCTGAAAGTGAAGTGTTGAAGTCTCCAGCCATTATTGTATTGGAATCTGTCTCCCTCTTTAGCTCTGATAATATTTGCTTCATTTATCTGGGTGTTCCAGTGTTGGATGCATATGACATTTATAATTGCTATATCCTTTTGCTCAGTTGAACCCTTTATCATTATATAATGACCTTCTTTGTCTCTTTTCATAATTTTTGCCTTGAAATCCACTTTGCCTGATACAAGTATACCTACTCCTGCTCTTTTTAAGTTTCCATTAGGATGGATTATCTTTTTTATCTATTTGTTTTCAATCTATGTCTGTCTTTTTAGATGAAGTGTATTTCTTATAGGCAACAGATTATTGCATCTTTTTAAAAATCTTTTCGGCTGCTCTGCGTCTGTTGATTAGAGAATTTAGTCCACTTACAATCAATATTGTTATTGATAAGTGAGGTCTTACTCTTGCCATTTTGTTATTTATTTTCTGGTTGTTTTGTGATCTTCTCATCCTTCTTTCCTTCGTTCCTATCTTACCTTTAGTGAAGGTGATTTTCTCTGGTGGCATGATTTAATTTCTTACTTTCTGTTTTTTGTATATCCATTGTATGTTTTTGATTTGAGGTTACCATGAGGCTTCCAAATATTATCTTATAACTCATTATTTTAAACTGATGACAGCACTGACTGCATAAAGAAACAAACTAGTAAACAGGCAAAGAGAAGACTAATGAAAATTCTACACTTTAACTTCATCCTCCTGCTTTTTAACTTTTGGTTGTTTCTGTTTATATCTTCTTATACTGTGTATGTCTTAGAAAGTTGTTGTAGTTAGTAATTTTGATCAGTTTATATTTTAGTCTTTCTGCTCAAGATATGAGCAGTTTACATGACACAATTACAATGTTTTAATATTCTGTGTTTTTCTGTGTACTTAATATTACTAGTGAGTTTTGTACCTTGTTGTTCATCAGTGTCGTTTTCTTTCAGATTGAAGAACTCCCTTTAGCATTTCTTGTAGGACACATCTGGTGTAGATGAAATCCCTCAGGTTTTGTTTGGGAAAATCTTTATTTCTCCTTAACATTTGAAGGATATTTATGCCAGATATACCATTCTAGAAGAAAAAAGGTTCTTTTTTTCCTTCAACACTTTAAAAATATCCTGTCACTCTGTCATGGCCGGTAGGGTTTCCACTGAGAAGTCTGCTGCAACACTTACTGGAGCTCCATTGTATATTATTTGTTTCTTTTCTCTTGCTGCTCTTGGGATCCTTTCATTATCTTTGACATTTGAGAATTTGCTTATTACTTGTCTTGAGGTAGTCTTATTTGGGGTAAATTTGCTTGGTGTTCTATATCTTTCTCTAGGTTTGGGAAATTATCTGTTATGATCCCTTTGAGTAAACTTTTTACCCATATCTCTCTCTGCCTCCTCTTTAAGGCCAATAACTCTTAGATTTGCTCTTTCAAGGCTATTTTCTGATCTTTTAAGTGTACGTCATTGTGTGTTTTTTTTTTTATTATCCTCTGACTATGTCTTTTCAAATAGCCTGTCTTGAAGCTCATTAATTCTTCCTTTGGCTTGATCAGTTCTGCAGTTAAGAGAATCTCATGTATTCTACACTATGTCAGTTACATTTTTCAACTCCAGAATTTCTGTTTGATTCTTTTTAATTATTTCAGTCTCCCTGTTAAATTTATCTGATAGGATTCTGAATGACTTCTCTGTGTTATCTTGAATTTCACTGAGTTTCCTCAAAACAACTATTTTGAATTCTCTATCTGAAAGGTCACTTATGTCTCTCTCTGGGTATGGGTCACTTGTGCCTTATTTAGTTCGTTTGGTTAAGTCATGTTTTCCTGGATGGTCTTGAGGCTTGTGAATGTTCATCATTGTCTCGACATTGAAGAGTTAGGTATTTATTGTAGTCACTGCAGTCTGGGCTTGTTTGCACCCATCCTTCTTGGGAAGGTTTTAAGTGGGTTCTTGGGGTCATCAATTCCACGCTTTGGCTCTTCAAGGGAATTGAGTGTTGTGACGTTAATCTTTGGTCCCTGCAACCATATCTGCATTAGGGGGCACCCCAAGCCCAGTAACGATGTGACTCTTACAGACTTATAGAGGTACCACGTTGGTGGTCTTGGATAAGATCCGGGAGAATTCCCTGAATTACCAGGTAGTGACTCTTGTTCTCTTCCCTTATTTTCCCCCAAACAAATAAAGCCTCTCTCTGTTGAGCTACCTAGAACCGGTGTAGGGCTGACACAAGCACCCTGTGGCCACTACCACTACCACTGGTACTGTTTGGGGTCAGACCTGAAGGCAGCACAGCACTGGGTCTCTCCCTAGGCTCACAGTAACCACTGCCTGGCTACCACCTACATTTGCTTAGGGCACTTGAGCTCTGCAATAAGCAGGTGGTAAAGCCAGCCAGGCTTGTGTCCTTCCCTTCAGGATAGCAAGGTCCCCCTGGCCTCGAGTGAGTCCACAGATGCCGTCCAGGAGCCAGGGCCTAGAGTCAGAAACCTTAGATGTCTACCTGGTGCTCCATTTTCTTGAGTCTGAGCTGGCACCAAGCCACAAGGCAAAGTCTTCCCCACTTTTCCCTCCTCTTTCCACAAGCAGAGGACTCTCTCCCCGCAGCAGCGACCACCACCACGTCCACGGCAAGTACTGCCTGTCTACCACTGATGCTTATTCCAGGTCTAAGGACTCTTCAGTCAACTCATGGTGAATGCTGCCAGGCCTGGGACTCTCTCTTCAGGGCAGTGGGCTCCCCTCTGGCCCAGGGAAGATCCAGAGATGCTGTCTAAGAGCCAAAGTATGGAATTGGTGACCCTAAGAACCCACTTTGTGCTCTATACCACTACAGCTGAGCTGGTACCTAAGGTGCAAGACCAAGTCTCTCTCCTTATCTCAAGCAGGAGACCCTCTCCATAGCCACCATAGTTGGGAATGTGCTGGACCATACCATAAGTTAGCATGTCTCTGAGTCTCACCCAAGACCCATGGCAAGTACTGCCTGGCTATTGCTAATTATTGAGGGCCCATATTTTCTTTAGTCAGCAGGTGATGAATCCTACCAGGTCTGGGTTCTTCCCTTCAAAGCTACGAGTTTCCTTCTGGCAGAGTGTGTGTCTGGAAATGTCATCCAAGAGCTAGAGCCTAGAATGGGGGCCCCAGGACTCTGCCCAGTGCCCCCTTCTGTGGCAGAGCTAGAATTCAAGTTGCAAGATGAAGTCCTCTTAACTCTTCCCTCTCCTCTCCTCTAACAGAAGGCAGGAGTCTCTCCTGGAGCTGTGAGCTGCACTGCCTGGGGTTGGAGGAGGAGTGGTGCAAGCACTCCCTTAGCTGCCCAACTGCTGTCTCACTAGGTTACATACCTCCCAAGTCCACTTACTCCAAGCCCAGCATAGCATCAGGACTTGCCCAGTAATTGCAGTCCTTATGGCCTAGACTGCCTTTCAGGTTTATTAAGGACCCCAGAGCACTTTAGCCTGCGGTGCCGAGGCTTGGCAGAACTCAGGTTCTGACTACTGGGATGGGCAATTTCCCTCGGGCTAGGGCTGGTCTAAGTGCTCCCTCCGTGGACTCTGGCTGTGTGCTGCCTGGTGTTGCTTCCTACCCTAACAGGGTGGAAAGCACTGAGTTCCAAAGCAAAGTCCCACAATCACTGTGCTCTCCCTCCCCAAGGTGCACAGATTCTGTCTGTATGACATATCTACTTCAGGGGAACGGAGGATGTGGGAGTGGTAGTGTCAGCAAATCAAGACTGTCTTTCCTATCCCCTTCAGTGTCTTTTTCAGTGATACGAAGTAAAAGTGGTTACTGTGATCACTCACCTGATTTTTGGTTCTTGTGAAGGTGCTTTTTCATGTGTCTAGTAGTTCAGTTCGGCATCCTTGTAGGGAGGATTGTCAGTGGAGGCTTCTATTTGGCTATCTTACTACTCATTATGTTTTAAGACGTAAGTGGTCTTAGGGCCATTGGTTGTATGATTCAGAAGGCTGTAGTTATAAGAATAAAGATGTTTCATATATTAAGTAGATTAACTGTTTATTTTTGAGACAAGGTCGCCCAGTCTGGAGTATAGTGGTACAATGATGGCTCACTGCAGACTCGACCTCCTGGGCTCAAGCAGTCCTTCCACCTCAGCCTCTTGAGTAACTGGGACCACAGGCACACAACACCATGCCCAACGAATTTTTGCATTTTTTCTTTTTTTTTTTTGTAGAGATGGGGTTTTACCATGTTGCCCAGGCTGGTGTCAAACTTCTGGACTCAAGTGATCCACCTACCTTGGCCTCCCAAAGTACTGGGATTACAGGTGTAAACCACTGCACCCAGCCAGGTTCACTATTTTTAAACTTATTTCTGGAAAATTAATACCATACTATGAAGCTTGATGTAAAATTCATATCACAATTTTCAGTTATTGAGTCTAAGAGATGGAGCTGTGAGTCAGGGAAAGCAAGGCGGTTAGAGTGTACAGAGAAACATACCAGAGAAGAGAAATCTGCATAGAGAGAACTTCACATATAGTTAGAGGGTTTTCCTTAAGTATTACACAGAATATTCATCAAAGCATGCATGTAGGGAACTACCAAGGCTAGGCCAAAAGGATTCAAGAAGCAGTACCCAGAGCACACTCAGGAGTGAGACCAATGTTTGTTCCCACCCACAAGATTGGAAAAAGATCTCATAATCCATAGGACATTGGATAAGGTATGCAGAAGTCCATTGCCTCTGTTGTATGGCATAATAAGCATAGAGTAAATGCTGCTATAGTCCTGCCTAACAGATCATAAAGTCAAGACTCCAGAGGATCACTCTTTCCAAGAAACTATATTCCAATGACGATTTTAAAAATTACAGGAAGGGCTAAGCACAGTGGCTCATGCCTGTAATTCCAACATTCTGGGAGTTCAAGGTGGGAGGATTGCTTGAGGCCAAGAGTTTGAGACCAGCCTGAACAATATAGTGAAACCCCTACACACACACATGCGCGCACACACACACACAGAGCGTGTAAATATTAGCCAGGCATAGTGGCACATACTGTAGTCCTAGCTACTTGGGAGGCTGAGGCACGTGTGTGACTTGAGGCCAGGAGTTCAAGGTTGTAGTAAACTGGGATTGTGCCACTATAGGTAACAGAGCCAGATCTTATCTCTAAAAAAACTTTTAAATGCAAAAAGTGTATTTAAAATTACAGGAATGTGTGTGTGTGTATATATATTATATCTATATATACATTATATATTATATATATACATTTTATATATAGAGAGAGAGAGAGAGGACACAACAAGGTAAAATTTCTAATATCTGGCATCCAATAAAGTATTAACATGCATGTAAAGAAATGTGGAAATAAGACATATAATAAGGGAAAAAATTAGTTAAAACCAGAACTGACACAGATGTTAGAATTAGCAGACAAAGACATTCAAATTATTATAATTGTGTTTAATACATTCAAAAGCCTAAAGGAAAATTTAACATATTAAGTAGAGCTATGGAAGATATAAAAGAAGACCTAAATCAAATTTCTGGAGAAGTTTAATATCTGAGATGTAAAATACTCTGGATGGGAGTAACAGCAAATTAGACATTGCAGGAAACCAGACAAGTGAATATGAATACACACCAGTAGAAATACACAAACTGAAAGGAAAAAGACACACAGAAATGAACAGTGAATTGTGGGGCAACTTCAGGTGGTTTAAGATACATGTCATTGGATTCACCAAATGAGAGAAAAAGAGGGACAGAGAAAAAATATCTGAGAAAACAATGGTCAATATGTTTTCAAATGTAATGAAATCTGGAAACCCATATTCATGAATCTCAAATGAATCTCGAAGCACAGACACAAAAAATGAGGAAACCACACCAAGGCACATTATAAACAATTTGCTGAAATCATGGTTAAAGAGAAAATCTTTAAAACAGGACAACACATTTCATACAGAGAGAAAAAGAGGAACAGCAGCAGATTTCTCACAGGAAAAATACAAAGGTATCATTGTGTAACAATATCTTTAAAGTATTGAAAGAAAAATACTTTTCAACTGGAATTCTTTAGCAAAAATATTTTTCAAAAAAAAAAAACAAAGGATTTTCCAGAAATACAAAAGTTGAAAGAGTAAATCACTAACAGGTACACTGTATGACACATTAAAAGAAGGCTTTCTGGTGGAAGAAAAATGTTACAGATAAAAATATGAATCTACATAAATGAAGATAATCAGAAATTAGAATTACTAGGATGAATGTGTTTTAAAATTTTTCCTGTTTAAATATAAGGTTAATTGTTTAAACAAAAATAATGACAATGTAGAATGGGGTTTTTAAGACATATAAAAATATATTATTTTTTCTAACATTCCAATAAGCCTATCATTAAGTTGAAAATAGTTTAAGTCAAAAATACATTGCTACCAAACATCATAGCTTAGCTTAGCCTGCCTTACAAGTGCTCAGAAAACTTATATTGCCCTACAGTTGGGCAAAATCATCTAACACAAAGCCTATTTTACAATATACTGTTGAAAATCTAATGTAATTTATTGGATACTGTACTGAAAGTGACAACAGAATGGTTATATGGTTACATGGTTACTTAAAATATGTTTCTACTTAATGCATATTGATATTTCTAAGCCAAAAAATCATACACTGAACCATTTTAAGTTGAAATACTGTCTGTAAGTCTATATACTATTGTAAGATATGCATAATAACAAAAGAACACTCAAATAATCATATGAAAAATACCCAGAAGAAAGCAGACTAGGGGAAAGGGAAGAAAGAACAAAAGGACAATAGCAAAACAGTATGTTCAAGATCAACCATAACAATAGTCACATTAAATGTATATGTTAGACCATAAAAGGCAGAGATGGTCAATTGGATAAAAAAGGCAAGTCATGGCCAGAAGTGGTAGCTCATGCCTGTAATCCCAGCACTTTGGGAGGCTGAGGCAGGAGGATCACTTGAGCCCAGGAGTTCAAGGCTACAGTGAGCTATGATCGTGGTATTGCACTCCAACATGGGCACCGCAGCAAGACCCTTACTTTTTTTGTCTCACACTAAAAAAGTGAGTCACAAGCATATGCTGCCTACAAGACCCACTTTAAATATAAAGACACAAGTAAGTTAAAAGTAAAAGGAAGGAAAAAGACATACCCTGCTAACATTAATCAGGAGACTACTAGAATGGCCACATTGGTATCAGAGAAAGTAGATTTCAGAAAAATATTACCAGAAAGTCCTTTCATAGCTTTAATGGATCCAAATCATCAAAACAATATAATTATTCTAAATGCTTATGTAGCTAATAGTACTGCTTCAAAAAGTGAGAGAAAAATACATTAAACAACAGGAAAAATAGGCAAATCCAAAGTTATAGTCAAAGATTTTGACACTGTGTCTCAATAATTGATAGAACAAGTACACCAAAAAATCAGTAAGGCTATAGAAGATTTGAACAATATTATCAACTATCTTGACCTAATTAACATTTATGGAACACTCCACACAACAACTGAATACACTTTTTTTTTCAAGAGCACATAGAACATTTAACAGGACATACCATATTCTGGACTATTAAAAAGTCTTAAAAGTTTTAAAAGAATTCAAGTCATACAACATATATTCTGTCACCATAGTAGAATTAAATTAGAATTCAATAACAGAGAGAAATCTGGAAAATCTGCAAATACTTGGAAAATAAATTATGTACTTCTTAATAACACATGGATCAAAGAAGGAAGCCAGAGAGAAATTAGAAAGTATTTGAACTAAATGAAAATAAAAACACTACCTATCAAAATTTGTGGGATAAGAAAAATTGTGAGATGTCACTAAGAGGATAGTTTATAACACTGAACTTGGAAAAGGAAGAAATATTTCAAATAAATGACCTCAGCTTTCACTTTAAGAAAATAGTAAAAGAGGCTGTGTGAAATGCCTCACACCTGTAATCACAGCAATTTGGGAGGCTGAGGTGGGCAGATCACTTGAGCCTAGGAGTTTGAGACCAGCCTGGGTAACATGACGAGACCCCATCTATACTGAAAATACAAAAAGTTAGCCAGGCATGGTGGCATTTGCCTGTAGTCCTAGCTACTCGGGAGGTTTAGGTGGGAGAAACACCCGAGCCTGGGAAGTCGAGGCTGCAGTGAGCTGAGATCCACCACTGCACTCCAGCCTGGGCAATGAGAATAAGAACCTGTCTTAAAAAAAAAAGAAAGAAAATAGAAAAAGAAGAGTGCAGTAGTCTCCATCCCCCCTTGTCTACAGGGGATATGCCCCAAAACCCCCAGTGGATGCCTGAAACTGAGTATAGTTCTGAGCCCCATAGCGCTGTAGAGGGTAGTACTATACACCACAGTTGATCTGATCACCAGAATGCTTACTATGTGACTAATACACAGGTACATATACAGTGTGGCTATTCTGCACAAAGGGGATGATTAATGGTTTGAGTGCAGTGAAGCAAGATGGCACAAGATTTCATCACACTGCTCAGAACAGTGCACAATTTAAAATGTATGAATTGTTTATTTCTTGAATTTTCCATTTACTATTTTAGACCATGATTGACCATAGGTAACTGAAACCAAAGACGGCAGAACCATGGATAAGGGGATACTTACTGTAAATTCAATCCAAATTAAGCATAAGAAGAGAAATAAAAATTAGAACACAAATCAACGCATTAGAAAAATTTTGGTAAAATCATTGAAACCAAATGCTAGTTTTCTTATATAAAGTCAATAAACCATTAACCAGACTGATTAGCATAATATAAAACAAGACATGAACATTATTATGATTGAGAGAGGGGACATCAGTACAGATTTCACAAATATTCAAAGGATGTTAAGGCAATATTATGCACAATAAATTTGACAACTAAAATGTAATGGACAAAGATTTTGAAAGATTCCAATGATCAAATTCATGCAAGAAGAAATGAACAGTGTGGCCACCTTGTAGGTATTAAAGAAACTGAACTACAGCTAAATACTTTCCCACACAGGAAACTCCAGGTACAAATGACTTCACTGGCAAATTTGACGTGTTTCATAAAAAGAAATAATAACAGTTCTACAGACATTCTTCCAGATAAATAAAGAGGAGTGAATACTTCCCCAACTCATTCTATGAAGCCAACATTACTCTGATACCAAAATCAGACAAGGACATTAGAAAAAAAAAATTTAGGGTGATATCCTTCTTGAATTGATGTAAAATTTGGCAAAACACACAGATAAAAGACTGTGTGAAGACACAGGAAGAAGACAGCCATCTACGAGCCAAGGAGAGGAACCCCAAGAGAAATCAGCTCTGCTGACAGGTTGATCTTGGACTTCTAGCCTCCAGAAATGTGAGAAAATAAATTTGTCCAAGCCACCCTCAAAAATAACTAATAAAAGTTTAGTGAATTGAACCCAACAATATATAAAAAAGATAATATATCATGACCAAGAACATTTTATCCCAGGAACAATGTGAGTTTAACATTTGAAATTGATCAATGGACACATATTAACAGACTAGAACAGAAAAAGCATGACTGTATGATCATACGGTGGACACAACATGTTAGTGACATGACTGTGTGATCAGTCACAGTGACATCAGTCACATCAGTGGACACAAAAAATATTTGATAGAATCTAATGTCATTTAATGAAAGATACACATTTAAAGAGTACTATTTGGGGACACATTTGTGGTATAAAGAAGTGCAAGATAATTATAAAGTATAAAATTCAGGATTGTGGTTACCTCTGAACAAAGAGGGAAAGGAATGGCATCGGGTTGAAACACCCATAGTGTTTCAAAGGTAAAATAATATTTTTCTTAAACACAGTGGTTGATACACAGTGTTTACTTAATCCCTTTTTTAAAAAAAAAAAAAAAAAAAAAAAAAACAAAAAAAAAAAACAGAGTTTTGCCCTTGTCGCCCAGGCTGGAGTGCAATGGTGCGATCTCTGCCCATTGCAACCTCCGCCTCCCGGGTTCAAGCAATTCTCCTGCCTTAGCCTCCCAAGTAGCTGGGATTACAGGCCTGTACCACCATGCTAGCTAATTTTTTTGTATTTTTAATAGAGACGGGGTTTCACCACGTTGGCCAGGCTGGTCTTGAACTCCTGACCTCAGATGATCCACCCAACTCGGCCTCCCAAAGTGCTGGGATTACAGGTGGGAGCCACCACACCTAGCCAAGTGTTATCCTTTATACCTTACACATATCAGCGTTTTTTCATGCTTTAATATTTAGTAAAAGCAATTTTTAAAGCTAGTATTTCTGTTCTTGGCCTTTTTCTGAAATTGTCATACCAGAAAGACATTTATTTCCTGTATTTACAGCTTTAGAAACTCATAACATTTGCAGGTTGAAAGAAGAGCTGTTTGTACAAAGTGTTGAATGTTTTTGGAAATATAATGTGATTTTTCTATAAACAGAGGGAACTGCTATTTCAGGCATACTATATGAAGAACAAGAGTGTGATTAGTGCCAACAAGCCAAAAAATAGAGAGACTGACCACTGCCCTAGTGGTCAGTCATATATACCGAGAGAAAGACAGCAGAGTGAGACTAGCCTGCTAATCATGTGTTTTTCTATATTTCTACAGTTCATTACTCAAAATACAAGTGAATTATATTTATTCCAAACAGTTCTGTTACATTTGGGTCTTTATTTCGACCTGTCCCAGAATCAGACCCCAGTTACCTTCTCCTACCCTTCCTTGCTAGGAACTTGTCTGAAAATTCTGCCAGAAGAATTTTACAGTGTTTAAACACATTTATACTACACCATTCCTATAATTATATATATCTCACAATGAACAGTTGTCTCATTCATGAGTCTAGAACCCTTTGCTGAATGGACGTGCCCAAATGTGCTGTCATTTCTTTACTCTTACACATGCCACATTCATTCACTCAGCAGACATTAATGAGTACCTGAGGGATGCTAGACATGATACTAGGCTGAAATGGAAAAACAAGACATATGCCCTGCTGAAGGTGTTTAATGTGAAACAGACCCGTGCACAAATAATTGAGATATTTGCAATTCAGAAGAAGTATTATGTGTTGCTTACAATTTGTACCTAAGTACAAAGTTGCATGGCCTACTTAAAAATCTACTTCTATAGCCGGGTGCAGTGGCACCGGCTGTCATTCCATCTACTTGGGTTGCTGAGGCAGAAGGATCACATGAGTGCAGGAATTTGAGTCCAGCCAGGGCAACATAGCAAAATCCTTGTCTCTAAATTTTTTAAATAAATAAAAATCTTTAGATTTGTATTATGTAAAAATCTTTAATGTTGAATAATAAGGTAAAATTCTATTTAAAAACAGTAATAAAAAAAAGATATCTGGGCCAGGCGCAGTGGCTCACGCCTGTAATCCCAGCCCTTTGGGAGGCCAAGGTGGGCGTATCACCTGAGGTCAGGGGTTCGAGATCAGCCTGACCAACATGGTGAAACCCCATCTCTACTAAAAATACAAAAATTAGCTGGGCATGGTGGCGGGCCCCTGTAATCCCAGCTACTTGGGGGGCTGAGGCAGGAGAATCACTTAAACCCAGGAGGCGGAGGTTGCAGTGAGCCAAGATCGCACCATTGCACTACAGCCTGGGCAACAGGTGTAAAAAACTAAATCTCCATCTCAAAAAACTCCATCTCAAAAAAATACATACATATAAAATTATATAAAATATATATTATATATTTATCTAATACATTATATATACTTATATATATTATATGTATTTATATATAAATATGTATTATATGTCATATAAATATATATTTATATATTTTATATATATGATGTGCTATAGTATAGAAAAACTGGCAAAAGTGGTGAGATGTGAAAGTCTATCATAATCTATTTGTGAACACCTACTTCTGTTAGGTTTCATGATAAATTTTTACATCAGGTTGTCTCATCCTGTGAGGCTTTATCTACATTTTACAAATAAGTTCAGTAAGCTTGAAAAAAGACTCAGTAATTAGCATCAGAATCCAGGGCCTTTTAAAGTCAAAGCTCGGGATCTTTCTTTCTTTCTTTTTTCTTTTTTTTTTTCATGCTACTCCCTTCCCCAGGAGTAAAGATGTTCTAGGTGCTTGAAGTTATTTTTGCTCCTCCCTGATTAATTGACGCAAGTAATTATTCACCTAAAACCTTTATTGTCTTTGTGAACCTTCGTGTCTCTCTGACCTTCCACTGTTCCTGAAGCATATCTTTTTCTTTATTAAACTATTTAACATATTTTATTCTAACAAATATGTCATTTGTATCTCCTCATTAGACCATGGGGTTGAGTATCTGATTCTTTTAAGAAAAACGGTGTGTACTGAATGGATTAAAACAAATTAATAAATTTATGAAGAAATTATTTGGATTTTTTAATACTCTTTAATGAGCTAAAGATGACAGTATAAGAACATATGAAAAGTACTGGATTTTCACAACTTTCAATTTAAGGCTTTCTGAGGTTCATGGAGAAAGAAAACGAATTTTAAAGAGATCACCAAAGAGTTGTGAATATATGGATAGCTGGATAATGATGAGGGGAATGGGCCTTCCTTTTTTACCCTATGTAACATTTTTTATCCTATGGCTGAGGGATGCATTATGATATTGGAAGAAAATTTCAGCTGCAGAGTTCTGATTAGCTTACTGTCAGAGCTGCAGCACATTCGAGATGCAGCACAGTGCTTTTGGGAAAGCTTGCTAAGATAAATGAGATAAACGTTTGCACCATGATCTTCTACTAATTCCCTAGCCCCCTTTTCAGCAAAAGCCTTGCTGTGTGTGTGTGTGTGTGTTTGTGTGTGTGTGTGTGTTTCAAGAGATGGAAGAATTTTTTAACACATGAAAACTCACAGTGCTGAAAACTCAAAAAGTCTTCCTAAGCAGAATCATTATGCCAAATTGTCATTGACATATGAAAACACTATAGATTAATGCAGTAATAGTTCATGGTTGCTCAGGAAGAAACTTAATTTAGAATTTGAAACGGGTTTGCATTCCTTAGAAATTCTAGAAATCAATCAGTGGTACAGAAATTGATCTGCTAAAGGAGAGGAAAATTGATTTTTAATATTGGCAACTACATCAATTTTTTTAAGTTCTGAAGGAACAACTCTTGAAAACAAATTTATTAACTGTTAAGGGATTACTTGATATTTAGTTTCCTAGCAAACTATCCAAAGAGAAGTATTTATAGCCTCATTAGAAGATGTATTTTTATTGTGCCAAACATCAACTTCAAAATTGCAGTCTCTATTATTTCAAAGATATGGAAATCAAAAATTAAATGAAATGGAGTTATCTATATAAGACTACCATTGCATCATATTTTAGAGTGATACTTTGCCTCAAAGTATCTCAATATGAATAGTGAGAATCTGAACACATTTGCATATTCCCCATTTGTGATATAGTGTTGTCATTCTAAAAAAGAATAACTGTAGCTGACGGCAATTCTTATCTGAAGAGATTTGTGCATGATAGCAATACACCATCTTCTGTCAGCATAAGAAGAGCATCTGGGGCCCATTAACTCACCAAATCTGCCACTGTTCTGCAAATTTTTATTAAGCAAGTGTAGTTCCTAATAGTCACTTACGTTATAGAATGCGTATCAAATGCTATCAATAAGCAAGGGGATTGTTTTCCTCCAGTGAGAATGCATTTGAAGTGTATAAGAAAGCTTGACAAAATAATAAAACACTTTAAGTGATCACTATATTAATATAAATGTATCCTACTGGGAAGCCAATGTGTGTAAGTATTATGTGCACTTTGATGTTTGCCACTAACTAGTTCTCAAGAGTGCCATCTTTTTCATAGACTTTCCCCCCTGTATTTTCTTTCTCTCAATTCTAAGGATGAACTGGTTGAAATTAAGTGAAAAGACACAGACTGTTTATTTATGCTTTTTTAAAAGATGCCATTGATACTGGGCAGTTCTAATTAGCTTCAAAGGCTTACAACCAGGAGAACTACAAACATAGGCCATCAGGCTGCTATGTTTCTCAAACAAGTCTTCCTGAATCAGAGAACACACCAGAAAATTAACAGTCTTCCCAGCCAAAGAGTGTCCTCTTTATTAAGTACCTTATGATAATTAGGTAAAATAATGTACATCAATCTTGAATTGAATATGAGGAAGCATGAAGTTAGTGTAGAAATCCTAATATCTAAATAAATCTAAAGAAAGATCAAGAGGAGGCAGTCCATGGTACCCTCTAAGTATGTAATAATGGTTATAATAAAATAACAGTTATAAAAATATTTATGAATTGCAGCTTCAGAAACCTGAGCATTTCATTGGTATCTCTTCAATTATTATAATATCCATTTAAGATAATCAGGAGCAAGTAGTACCAGTCTTTGGGTAAAACTGAAGGATAAGAAAGGCAATGAAATAACCTGTAAACACAAATACTTTTTTCAAAAGAAAGAAGAAAGAAAAGGAGAAAAAATTCTGTCATCAGAACTAGAACAAGAAACTTAAGACTCTTGCTCCATCAGCACTCTCTTACTCAATGTTTTGAATTAATACTTTACCGTTTTGGAATCAAAGACCTTTCCCACACCAGGCCCATTTATTTTTCAATCTCTTGTAAATAAGTCCTTTGTTTAAAATGACACACCTGTCGTATTTCATATCGCTACCATTCCAATCACTGTGCTAAATATTATGCAGTGAAACTACTACTACTTAAGCTTCAGCCCCAAGAGATAATTTTAATAGTAGCTCTAAGGTAATGTGAGTTATAAAGGAAGTTGGGTATTAATTATAACACTTGCCATTTAAAAAAAAAAAAAAACAACTTGGTGGCATGTGTAATTTAACCTCATTTTCTCATTTGCTACTGTTATTTAAATTACTTCCCAGCACTAAGCATGTGTATAAAAGATGATTGTTCCAAATTTAACCTTTTAAATAAAATGTATTCTATCAATTAAGTCATTACGGTTCCCTCTCTTTTCCATTATGTTTATTCATTTATCTTCTGTCCTAAAGATAGACATCTGTGTCAGTGAATATTTCGGAGAAAGGCCTCTAATTTTTATGCCTATCACCCATTTGGATTTTCTACAATGTTTTTCAAATAGTTTATATTAGTGTTCGAGATAATTTCAAATTGTCAATTAAAATAATGATAAGTATAAGAAATAATAAATATTATTCAGCCAAAAAGTTAAGAAGATAATTTGTTAAGCCTAATATGGCCAGGGAATTTGCAAGTACTTAAATCAGCTTAGATTTTTTTTAAAAAGATAAAAACAAAACAACAAAAGCCTTACCTTTGTATGAATCCCTTCTTCTGAATGACTATACATAATAAAACCATACAGTCTACTGTACTTTCATTGCCTGTCTTCCACTGCAGAATGATTCAGGAGCCAGGTAAACTGCTAGGTCATATCTGTTGCGGTTGGGGAAATGATCCATACAATAACAATGTGAAAGCACCTAGTGCCCTGCTGAAGCATAGTATGCTCTCGATTATTTTCTCTCTTTAGTTCTTTATAATCCTGAGCAAATTAAATCACAAACCCCACAACTGTCATCAAATACACCACCTTTACCACTCTCACAACTTCCATTTCTCAAATGTTTTCATTTATTGAGAATTATGTGTCTGGAACTGTGCAAAGTGCTTTTGTACATTGTTTCTCATTTAGTTCCCACAACTCTCTGTGTGCTGTTTGTACTGTTTTTTCCCCCCATTTCTCATATGGGGAAGCTAAAGCTAAAAAAGAGCTTAGTGGCCGGGCGCAGTGGCTCACACCTGTAATCCCGGCACTTTGGGGGGCCAAAGCAGGTGGATCACCTGAGGTCAGGAGTTTGAGACCAGCCTGACCAACATGGAGAAACCCTGTGTCTACTAAAAATACAAAATTAGCCAGGCATGGTGGCACGTGCCTGTAATCCCAGCTACTCAGGAGGCTGAGGCAGAAGAATCGATTGAACTCAGAAAGTGGAGGTTGCAGTGAGCCGAGATCGTGCCATTGCACTTCAACCTGGGCAACAAGAGCGAAACTCTGTCTCAAAAAAAAAAAAAAAGAGCTTAGTAACTTGCCTGGTAATGCTGGCATTCAACCCACATCTGTCTGATTACTAGCTATGATGTTAGTCTGACTTTCTATTTTGTTTCTCATTGGTGATGACAGTAGTCCATATTTATTAAGCACTTACTCTGTGGTCTTCTAAGTACCTTGCATATATTTGCACATGTAATCATCACCACATACCTGTGGGGTAAGCAATATCTTCTTATGATGAGACTGAGGCCACAGAAAGTTAAAATGATTTGCACAAAACTGTTGTTTCCAAACAAGGATTCCGATTCAGAAAGATGATTTCTCATTTGTAGAATGAGAATGGATATTTTAGCTTGAACCCATCAGAATCATCAATTTCAAAACATGTTAAACAAAATTATAGCTAACATTTATTAAGATTGATCACCACAGAAAGATAACTATTAATAGCATATATTCAAATAAAGAGAGTAGTTTTTTAGCATATAGTTAGTTGTGTTGTCTTCTATTCCAGGTTTCTCAGGTAGTGACTCTTCTGTGACTCTTACCACAAGTGTAACGAATGGAGTGGTTAAGAGTGCCATATTTAAGTTCAGGCTTCTCCATTTATGAGGCATATGTCAGTTTCTTTATCTGTAACATAAAGATAGTAATAATAATACTTTCCAGGTCGTTGTGAGAATTGAATGAATGAACAGATACAAAGTGCATAGCATAAAACCTGTATATTACAAGTACTCAGTAAATATTAGTTGCTAAGGTTATTTTTAATCATTACCATTGTTTTCTAATATTTTTCTACTTACAGTGTAAATTGATTCTATGTAAGTGCTTTTTAGGTCTGAGAAAAACAGAATTTGGCTCACAAGTGGTGCCTTATAAATACTTACCTCCCAACTGGAAATACAACAAAAAGTCTAACAATATTTTTAGGCAGTTGGGAACAGAATAATCACAGATATGTAGTGTTTTTATCTGGAAAATACAGAAATCGCTTAGAAAAGAAGGGCCAGGTGGGAGTGGGAAGATTATGTATAGTAACTGGGTCAATTAAGACTGAATGTTGTGGGCAGAGAAAAAAAGGGACGTGTTACCCTGAGATCAATCTAGTGTTAGGCAAAATGGAAGAGATTCTTCTCATTAGCAAATTTCCCCTCACCTGGCTTCAACCCTTGAAACCAGAGTTTTATGTACTAACATAGACAGTGGCACATGATAATGAACAGCTTTTGTTGAAAGTGATAATCTATGCAGAGATGCCTAAGGATTAAGAACTTTGCATCTATGTTCATGAAGGATATGGGTTAGCAGTTTTCATATCATGTAGTTTTCCTGATATTGGTATCAGGGTAACACTAACCTCATAGAATGGCCTGGGAAATCCTCTCTCTTTCTAATACATTTTCTGTAGAATTGGTCTTATTTATTTCTTAAATGTTTGGTAGAATTCACCAGTGAAGCCATCTGGGCCTAGAGTTTTGTTTGTGGGGAAGTTTTACGTCTAAACACATTTTTTTTCCCAAAAAATTACTATAGGGCTACCCATACTATCTAATTCTTCCTATATGAGCTTCAGTAATTGTGTCTTTTAAAAATGAATCCATTTCATCAGAGCTCTGTTAATCTAGAGTTAGTTTTTCCCCACTGTTTAGGCAAGACCCTTCTTCATATTCGAATGGATGCCCTTCAGTTATGAAGTTTTCCACTCTGGCTGTTGGAAATAGGCACTATTCCCAGCCCTATGTGAACTTCGCATGCTGTTCCTTTTCCAGTTTGGAATGGTTCTTTGCCAACTCTTGGGGTAATTTTCTTACACACATGTGATCATCAGTATTCAACTAAATATATGAAGAGATTTTTCTGAAGATAGTATTGCTCTTTCCTCTCTGGTTCTCTGCTCTGCAACCTCTGTCTTCTTTGGCTTCCTGGGATGGCCAGCACCATGTCCTCAAGCTGGGGCCATCACTGGGTTCTGCTTGGGTGTTGTCTTTCCTGCACAGCTGCCTGGAGGCTTTCTTCGGAGAATAAGCTGGGGCAATTGTGGAGTTCACGTCCTTTGTATTCCATCTCTTGGGGTCACTGCATTTTGTTGCCTAATGTCTAATCTGTTGAATGCCATTGTTTCTTGTTTTGTCTAGTTTTTAAAATTGTTTCGGGGAGGATTACAAGTCTGTTCCCTTTTACTCTATTTTGACTAGATACAGAAGTCTAATTCTTAAGTATTTAATATACACACAGACACAAACACATGTATTGCTGTTATACTGAAAAAATTTTATTATATTGTATACATCTCTGGGTCTATGAATTTGGTTTCTCCTGTTGTAAACATGGAAGCAACGACCCAGTTAAAATAAAGAAGATAAAGAGAAAATGAAGTTATATTCATAAAAGATCCAATAAACATACTTATTCATAGCTGTCTTCAAGATATCTACCAATAAAAGTGAGGTACCCCAGGGTAGGCTGGAAGAAAAAATGTTTCTCAAATCTCTGCCAGTAAAATTTTTAACTTATTATGAATCTATATTAATTTACTGTTTAAAAATTGTCTGATTTACAAGCCGGTCTGATCCTTGTCTCTTTCATTTCTTCTCCTCAGTGCCAGATGAAAGCAAAGTTCACTCATTGGCTGGACACAAATCGGGTAAGAAATTCCTTGTAACTGACTATATTCCCCTTCCTGGAAATCACTGGCTGTGTTTTAGTAGCAGTTGGAACCTGTTTCTATCCACTAGTCGCTGAAAGGCTTTCTAATTAATACGGGAGATGTCTCTGACTTCCACAAAGATGAATTATTGCTTGGCTGTGTGCATAGTGGCATAATGTATGCTGACTCAGAATGTTTGGGAGCAGAGAATAAAGATTTCCAAAAATATATATATAAAACCGAAAATCTTAAATCTGTACTCCAGCTGAACACTTAAAAACAATTGCAAGAAAACCCAAGAAAGTTCAAGACTCTTTCCCATGATGACTTTCATATTTAAGTGGTAGGAAAAAAGATTCCAGAATAAGAAAGATATGGTCATTTTTTTCTCCTCAAAAAAAAGAATAGGATTTTTTTCTTTTTTTTTTTTCTGCCTGTCATCAAAATGGATTGTTCCAGGGATGTATGCGTTATTTTTCTTTAGAGACATGAATGAGCTCCCTAAATATATTCTAGAAAGTCCACAAAAATTTCTAAGTGTCTCTTAGGTCTTTATCATGTGTGAGTTACCTTCACTCCTAAAATCCAAGCTGTTTCTTCATGGCCAAGTAGACTGCCTCCTACTCCTTTTGCCTTCCTCCATCATCATTTATTCACATTAGTTGAAAATGTTTAAAGCTACTAAGCTAGCAAATAGTGGAGTAATCCCTTTCCTCTAGGGGCACATTATTTTGGAGGAGAAAATGTCCATTTTGCTCGTAGCATTGCCCCTCCAAACAACAGAAGGATTATGATTTGCTAACATCACTCCGTTGGTGAAACAAAGAGTCTTTCCCATCACCAAGTGTCTCCTGTGTTTGTGTGCCAATTATGTTTTCAGCAGTAAGTGGCCTTGTTGCCTCATTACCTCCATCATGTTCCAGGGCAAGATTATGATTTTTTTTCTTTCTTCTTTCTCCAGATTCTCTTGTGATAACAGCAGGGAAGGGCTGGTTCACAACTCTTAGATTTTTTTTCTTGCTTTCCCTAATAAAAAGCCTAAGAAGTTAGATCACTGTGAAAGAAGAGATTTCTGTGGGAGTGATAAATTGCCACATGCTGTTTGTTCCCAACATCCTCTTCCATTAAATTCTCTACTACTGGACATATTTTTAGGAGCTTCAGAAGGAAGTTATCCTGACCAGGGAACCCCAAGAATAATCTATAATATCTTCATCTTAAATACATGCTACTGTTTGTAGTTCATATATATGTATATATATGTGTGTGTATATATAGATATACACAAAATAATTCCTGAAGATGAAAAGTCTTTTCTGTGTGCTGGGATAGGCTTCAAGGCAAAAAGTTGAAGTCCTTTTCCTTTTCCGGAATGTTTATCAATTCGGTTTTTGAAAATGAGCAAATAATAAATTTTCTGGCTTTTTCCAGGAAATCAAATCTTATTCTAATCCTAATTGCCAAGCACACTGCTATTAGGTGGCAATTAAAAGTTTGTCACTCTTTTAAGATGAGAACTTTGTCATCTTTGTATATTGGCATAACATTTTATGTAAATTTCAATAATCTGTCTTTGCACAGTGTGATATAAAAATATTAATAAAGAACTATGCTAAGTGCAAAACTTGAAATAATAACCTTCCAAAAACTTTTTAGTCAAAAATGGCAGAATTTTAAAGCCGTCACACAGGTTCATTGCAAATTCCATATGGCAACTTCACTTTAGCTGATAGAAATAGTTCCAGCAGTCTTTATGTCACATGAACCACCCTGTTTAAATACATCTGATGTTTTAAAGAATATTTCTGTTACTAATGTACTGTTATTCCAACATGCACTATTCTTATATTTTTAGGTACTATTATAACATATCACTACTTCAGATTTCTCACTGGGCATCTGTAGAAATGCTGAAAAATAACCAGACACTTGATAACTTTGGAGCAAAAGTGGCCTGCGATGAAAAGGGCTAAACAATCACCGAAAATCATATACTTTAGAGTCACATTAAGTGAGAGCATCTTGTAAAACACTAGAAACGGTTCTGAGAAAGCACAAAGCAGCATTAGAGGAAAGTATTCAACTAAGGTTCAAAATTTATGTACTCTAAGAACATACCCTTCCCCATTTTTTGTTTTTTTGGTTTTTGTGTTTGAGACAGAATCTCTTTCTGTCACCCAGGCTGGAGTGCAATGGCATGATCACAGCTCACTGCAGCCTCGACTTCCCTGGCTCAGGTGATCCTTCTACCTCAGCCTCCCGGATAGCTGGGACCACAGGCGCATGCCACCATCCCCAGCTAATTATTTTTATTTTTTATTTTTTGTAGAAATGGGATTTTGCCATGTTGCCCAGGTTAGTGTCAAACTCTTCTGGGCTCAAGCAATCCACTCGCCTTAGCTTCCTGAAGTGCTGGGATTACAGGTATGAGCCACAGAGCCTGGCCACTCCCCCAATTTTTTACATTTCTTTCTTTTGGAAAATTAGTCTTGAATCATAATGATCCTCAGGAACTCATCCCTCACATAAAACGCAGTTCCCCTCTGTGCGTTGCATTTACGTGAAGGGATGTCTCGTTGGGATTTGGTGGTGGTGGTGGCGGCGGCGGCAGCTGCAGCAGCAGAGGGATAAGGGTTCTCTTGATTGTAACAACCTCTTTCAGTTAGAAAGTCATTTTTTAAATTCATCTAAATTTACCTGTAGTCTCAGTCGGCTACAGGTCATCTGTGACCACTAAGCATGTTACCAGATCGTATTTTAACTTATAAATCTCTACTTACCTCACCATTGTTAAAAGGAATCACTTAAGTTCTTTTTGTTGCAGTATTGCCCCCTTTCCCAAATTCTTTCTTCAGATCTTCAGAATATTTAAGTTAAAATATGATTTTTTTTTTTTTTTTTTTTTTTTTTTTTTTTTTTGAGACAGAGTCCTGCTCTGTTGCCCAGGCTGGAGTGCAGTGGCGCAATCTCTGCTCACTGCAACCTCTGCCTCCCAGGTTCAAGCAATTCTTCTGCCTCAGCCTCCTGAGTAGCTGAGATTACAGGCATGCGTGTGGTGTCTGGCTACTTTTTTTTTTTTTTTGTATTTTTTTATGCTAAGAAGAATCTCTCACTCTTTCTCTTTAGCTATAGAAATGTGAGCAGCTTTTATACTATCCAAGACCAACAGGAAGTTAAACAAATTAAATTGTGTATACTGACCTAAATCTGTCATCCAGCCTCTTATTCGAGACGACATTCAACATTTTAATAAATTCATCTGAGTTAAAATTTCTTGAGTCAGCTACTTAGTCTGTAAAGAGCCATTTCGTGTCAAGTTCCATCTGTTGGTCTGGCTTGGGTCCCTCCCAAATTTGTGACAATATTTTTGGCACCCTTTTCTCGGCTTAATTTTTAAATGGTTGATACTTCAGAGCTCAGATCCAATCAAAGGCCCAGGTAAAATAAATCTTTCTAACATTTTTGGCCCAAAATGTAGTGTTCCCCTCACCCCTTCTGGAATTCTTCCAGTATTCTTGAGATTTCTCTGAGGACCTATTTCAGGGGTTTCCCCAAAAGGGCACTGCATCTCATTACCTTGGCAAGGAAGATAGCAGGATGGTTCTCCTGTTTCTGAGCTGGTAGAATCCTCCTCCACATATGAGAGATATTTAAGTCTATGGTATGGTAAGACCTGCCCAGAGAAGTTAGAAATAAAATACCCTTTGTTTGGTTCCTTGAAGAAAAATCACAAGTTTCATAGAGCCTTGAAAAACCAAAAATATCTTTAACCTCTTTCCTTGTTTTACTCATTGAACTCTGACAAAATTCAAATTCTAGCAATGGCTGGAGAAAAAACAAACAAAAAAACAGAAAAATGTATGTTTTTAACAATAAAACCATTTTTAAATGATTTAAATATTCTGAGGGAACATTAGGATCCAGAGAAAATGTCATCAAATTTAGCAAAGCTTTATTATTATTATTATGCTTTAATTTTGGTTAAACTCAGGGTCTTAACATATGTCGGAGAAGGAATTCTTATTTTCTTTCTGTCTACTAAAATGACACCTCAACCAATAGTTTAATGCTCCTTTACGTTCAGACAGAAAGGGCTTATAAATTTTACTTTTTTTAGTGTCTTCTTTTTTATTTTTTTATTTTTTGTTTTGATTTACTGCTTGGAACTGTTTTAATATGTATTGACTGTCTGCAGAGATCTTTGCTGACCCAGCTCTTTAAGATGATGCAGTACTGAAGAAAGCCGATGAGTTCTTCTTTATGAGCTCTGACATATTAATTAGCAAAATGGACTAAAAAGCTTGGCTATTTCTGTTTTAATTTCTTATATTCTCAAACACCTGTCCATATAGCTGTAAAACAGGCAAGTCTGTGAAAGTAATGGTTGGCAGCAAGTCCAGACCTTTTCTGAGACAACTTTATCAATTAATGAGCAAGTACTCATTAACAATCTAGGGGGCTATTTCTATGTGCGGCCACTAAGTATGTTTGGTATCCTAACAGTTTGATGAAAAAACTGAAGCTCAGGGAATTTAAATACTTGATCTTGGCTGGGCACAGTGGCTCACGCCTGTAGTCCCAGCACTTTGAGAGGCCAAGGCAGGCGGATCATTCGAGGTCAGGAGTTTGAGACCAGCCTGTACAACATAGTGAAACCCCGTCTCTACTAAAAATACAAAAATTAGCTGGGCATGGGGGCCCACACCTGTAATCCCAGCTACTTGGGAGCCTGAGGCAAGAGAATCGCTTGAACCCACGAGGTGGAGGTTGCAGTGAGCCAAGATCACACCACAGTGCCCCAGCCTGGGCAACAGAGCACACAAAAAAATAAAAAATTAAAAATTAAAAAACTTGATCTCCAGCTGGTAACTAGTTTGGGGTAAGAATATGAACCCCAGTATTGTATGGTGGAGCTTATGCTTTGGGGCAATTTATATTTCACTAACATGTGCCTTATGCCCACATTCCAAAAACAGAGAATGCAGGAGTAAGACACAGCCGCTACATGACACACACATATCAAGATATCTGATACATCTTTACTTGCATTGTGTAAGCTCAGCCAGCTGAACCAGGACACAATAGCTATAATTTCTCTACCAAACTACTGTAGTTCTTGAGTATGAGAGGGACATCTAATCTGATCATTCTTGCCTTTGTTTCCTTACATGTATGTGTGCATGTGTACATGTATAGGAATGTGTGGGCCAAGTTGAGAGCTGTGTGAGAGAGAAGATGTGCATTAGATGTGTATGAATTATAGCAAAGGCACATGTGCAGGTAATGTGTATCCTTATAACAAAGGCCAAGAGTTTAGTATGCAAATTACTACTTCGGCAGGTCTTACATTTTTTTCTAAATGCAATGTGTATAAACATCAAATCTGTAGTGTTCAAATGTGGCCTAAGAAATTTCTAGATCCTTGCAGAAGAACAGAGCTTTTAAAACCATAGGGTGATTGGATAGTCACTTTAATTCAAGAGCAATGAGTTATTAAATGACATTTCATAAATTGTGTTGTCTTATTATTCCAGACTTTCATAGAATATTAAAATTGAAATGTGCATTTACATTTTGGAATGCCAGTTATGGTCATTTTAAAAATGTTTACATCTTTAAAAATTGCAATCAATTGGATTGCAAATTTTCATGAATTTTTATGGTTATTATTGATGCGGAGCTAAAATTTTCAAGTTAGCGGTTAGTGTACTTGAACTCTTTCTTTTCACATCAACTCATTAAGACATGACAGCATGGTTCTCTATTTGGACAAACATCTTTACTGGATGCTTTCTAAGCTTTTGTCATTTGTTATGTTGGATAAATATAGCTTTAGACACAAGAAATATATACATTTCTCACATGCTGCAGGCTTGGTTTATATTTCCATGGAATTCAGGAAGTTGTCATAAAGAACTTAGCAATATGTCTAGTGTTCTTCCTATACAAAGTTGATTGTGAAGCAACTCTGACATTTCCACATTTGCAAAAAAATTACTGAATAATGTGGTCTGTAAAATTCAGTGAATCAAACTGAATTAGAAACAAATATATCAGTCTTTTTAATAAAATTATTTACTCCTCAAATGTGGAGCTAGTTTATGCATCTCTAAAATTCATGAGTAAAAAAGAGGCAACGTATGTTTCCAAATCAAATTTCAAAATAAATAATTTTAGTTCCACTCATGTTTACTAAATGCCCACTCTGCAACAGATATTGTGTTAAGTACTGAGATACAAAGTAAAATAAGACATGTTCTCAGCCTTATACAATGTTTATAATGTGGTAGAGGAGAAAAAATACAAATGCCTAATTCAGTATTTGTTTGATACCCTCGTGTTAAAGAGTTCAATGCAAAAACCTCACAGAGGAAATACTGCTTAATTCCATTTGGAATTGGGGATGGCTGTCAGGTTTCAGAAAGGATGTGCTTCCATAGCAGGATCTGAAAGCAAAATAGAAATTGGAGATATGGAAAAGGTCAATGAGCCAACACATTTCAGGCATCTGGAAAGTCCTGAGAACATGAAACATCATGGTATATTTAAGAAACTTTAAGCAGTTCAGTGTGGCAGCAGTACAAAGGGAAAGTGACGAGATATCAAGTTGAGCCAAGTAGGCAAAGATTAGACCATACAGACTCCCACCAAATGAAAAAGTGCCATTTTATCCCATAGGCTCAGATAATCTAAGATTAAAGAAAAGAGGTCACTTTTATATTCTAGCAATATCAATCTTTTGACTGTAGGAACCTGAAGGGACGCCCCCCCTCCCCCCGCTCCCCGCCAAAAAAAAAGGAGAGAGAGACTAATAGTCCAGGTAAGAGATGATGTTGGCATAAGTGTCAGTGATTAGCAATGGAAGGGGAAAGAAAAGTAAGAAATATTTAGGCAAGAAAGTTTTGAGTATTTTTTTTAAGTTAAACTTAATGGGTAAGTAAAAAAGGGTATCCAACTTGATTGTCATTGTACTTGTCACTTATCGCTACAACTATGCTGCATAATAAAACCAACAGGAAACATTTATTTCTTGATCACATATCTCCAGGTATACTGGAATTTGCTGATATCTCCAGTATTTGGGTTTAGCTCCAACTTTCAGGTTAGGACCAGCTTTTCTGCAGGTGTTGACCAGCGATTTCCTGCAGCATTTACTTCTTGATAACAAGAGTGAGAAGATAGAGACAGGGTAGATAGACACTTAAGAGTGAAGTGTATTAACACAAAGGCTGTGGCCGCCCCTCACCGCCCCCCTGCCCGCCCCCCGCCCCCACACACAAAGGAGGCCACGGAGTTGATGGAACTGATGGAGGAAATGCTGGGACTATGGGTCAGTGCTGACACATCCATGGCTATACGCTTGGTCTTCTTGGCCTTGGCTGGGCTGGTGGATGGGAAGCCAATATGGATCACCTTGTGGATGGGTGCAAAGAAACCAAATTTGGGCAGGCACTGGAAGTACCTGGGGAAGCAGGAGAGACTCACAGTGCTGTCATGGCCCCACAGCCTGGAGCCTCCCCTGCCTCCTCTGCCTCTTCAGAGCCCAGCAGAAAGAGAGAGAGAGAAGCCTCCTTGGGGTTCCATTACCTACACTCCAAGATGGAAATCATTCAGGTGGATAGATGATGAAGGTAGTAGACGGCAAGGATGACTGAGAGTAGAAGGAAGAGTGACAGGTTAGCATGAGCTGTGCAGGAGCAAGATTCCATATGAGCAAAGTGCAGAAAGTGAAAATGAGGAAAAAGGACCAAGTTGGATCTCTTTCTCACCCTGACCTCCAAGATATGGGTGTGAGAAGCTTCAATTGAGAAAGGTGCTGAGAAAGTATAATTCATAGTGGAGAATTGAGGTGGTTTGAAAGAAGAGGTTGGGTTGAAAATGAACAGTATTTTGTCAACCATGGAAGGATAGTTGGACTCGAGAAGGCAAGGTGGAAGACTCTAGGATGAGGGGAGAAGTAGGACAGCAAGTCACACTGGAAGATACACAGAGTGGTATCATAAGGCCAACAGCACAGGAAAGAGCAGGTGACCGGGTCTTGTGTCTTGGAAGTGACTGAGATCAGCAGTAGTGATGGGGTTGCGTAGATGGCAACTTTTTTGGTGAATAAAGAAAAAACTTGGGTCAGTTCAGACTCAGTGGTGGCCTAGATGAATTATTTCTTTAAAGATTTCCTGTGTCTGACGAATGAGGAGATCAAGAATTTCCAGAAGGAAATGGTCCCAGGTTTACAGAAGGTTTGAAAAGATGCCTTATTTCCACTAGGAATGGGAGGTACAACAAGCATAGATGATCTTTCTAGAAACTTAACATCAAGAGAAAGGAGAGAGATATGTCTAGAGAAGATAAGAAAAGTTGTTTTTATTGTTCTATTTTATCTTATTAATGAGAAACACTGAATCATGTTTATAGAATGAGAGAAAAGAGATATTCGTAAGGAGAAGATGGATTGGGAAAGAAGCAATTGTTTAAGGAACTGGTTTAAGAGTGTAGTTTTGTAGTAGTTGGCCTTGGCAAGGATGAGCATTGGGTGTAGGGAAGGTGGTAGGGGTGCCTGTGTTATAGGTAAATTTATAGGCGGAGGAGTGGGAATTAAAGATGTTAATGGTTGACCGTGCACGGTGGATCACGCCTGTAATCCCAGCACTTTGGGAAGTCAAGGCAAACGATCATTTGGGGTCAGGAGTTCCAGACCAGCCTGGCCAACATGGTGAAACTGCATCTCTACTAAAAATACAAAAATTAGCTGAATGTGGTGGCAGGCACCTGTAATCGCAGCTACTTGGGAGGCTGAGGCAAGAGAATCGCTTGAACCTGGGAGGCAGAGGTTGCATCGAGCCAAGATCGTACCATGGCACTCCAGCCTGGGTGACAAGAGCAAAATGCTGTCTCAAAACAAACAAACAAACAAACAAAAAAGTTAATGGTCTCAATTTTCTAGATGATGTCAGATCTATATATAATTACATTATAGGGTTGATAACAGGCTGCCAAAGAAAAGAAGAAACGCTATAGATAATAAGTAACCCATGTTGGGGTATGTTTAAGTCACTGAAGCAAAATTGGATGGAAAACTACGAAAAAAGCTATGTTTCACACACACGTACCCATACACATTCATACACATCCACACACACTATAGTCAAGGGTCTGGTTGTGGATGAACTACAGTTGCTTCCTAAAGTAAAATGTTTCTTATCATTTCGGATTATATTTCCAATTCTCTACTTATAGTGAAATTACAGAATACAAGGATTAAATGTAGTATTATATGTCTCTATTACAACCAGACTACTTGAAAGAGTACACTGAGGCCCTGAGAGAGGAAGTGAACCTCATCAGAGGCCCAGCTGTGGAGCAACAGATCCCAGGCTCCGATCCATTGACTTCTATTTCTGCAGTCTCATACTTGGTACCATGAGCTACCAGTTTTGCCTGATTTAATAACCTAAACCATCATTAAAATCCCCCAAATTTCCCCATACTCAGCGTGAATAATAGAAAGATTTGTTTGGCATAGCACTGATAATTTTTCTTTTAAGCTTTTTCTGTTAAAACCTACCAGAATTTAATAAGTTTCTACGTATAAAGAATCTTTATTTTGTTCAAAATTTGTATATACTTTGTAAGTCTATAGTTGCTACTCATTATACTTTTTAGCTTTATTATCGTGTTTTCTTTCTTTTTAACATAAATGCACAGGAGAAATTATTTCTGAGCTCTGATGGAATGTATCGATATGGCGTATTTTGGTATATATTTGTCTGCTTTGACCTCATATATTGATATTTACATTACAGAATTCTCAGTAGCAAAACTCTTCATTATCCTATCTTTCTCATTATTCATAATTTGACAGTTTATCCTTGGAGATAAAATTTACTCTGCTTCAGTGTGCATTGATTTAGAAAATTTATAGTTTCTAAAATTTGTTGAATTGTTTGAATAAATGAAAAATAATTTTATAAAGAGAAGAGGGTATTTTTATATACATCAGATACTTCTAATATGGCTGATCTCTCAAACTTCACTCTCCATGGGTAATATATGTCTTATATATTTAGAAAACAGTGGTTTAGAAGTGACAATTCTAATTGTGCTTCTAAATGCCAGAGTGATCATCTGAGTTAAAAAATGTTATTAAGCGATTACATAAAGATTGATAAATCCAAAGTGAATGTTTGACATCAAAACTTTACTGTAGGCTGAGCTATCTACACCCAACTTAGGATCAGCTCTGCAGCTGGAGAGGAACAAGAGTAGGAGCCATACAAAGCAGTAACAAACTTAAAAATTACACTAAAATGCCATAATCAGAATGTCATTGTATGAATTTGGATGTACCATGGGTAGAAATAAATCACATTCTTGAAAACATAATGACGGAATAATAACTGAATTTTAACCTACAATTTTAACATTAATTCTATCTTTTTTCCTTTATATTTGGCTGTAGGCTACCATCAGTACACTTTTTGCAATGAGAATATTCTGATAAAATCATCAGAGTCTATACCTAGTAGCTTTACATAATAGCAGGCCCTTACGAAGGATAGATTTGGAAAGAGCTAGAAAGATTTTCAGTCCCCACCTAATTATTTTAGAAAGATTTACGTGGAAACTTGGAATTTAAAATTGCTCTTCTAAAGAAAGATATTTTATGTGTAAATTAGTTATAGAGAAACTTAAAAAAAAATCTGAGATGCTCTGATTCCAGTGACCAAGGGAGATTATAAGCTACCTACTTGCAAGACCTTTCATTTTAAACATCTTTGGAAAATCTAGTCTGCCAGTGTTCACTGAATGGCTGTCTAGCCATTCTAGCAATGTTTTAAATCTTAAGATTTTTCAAGTAAATCTAAGCTGACACGTAATATTGGAAGTACACATTAAAAACTCAACCTGGGAAATCTGAAGGTGAACTCTTACATAATGGACCTCCCAGTCTATGTTGAATAATGTATATCAAGCTGAAATTTTATTTTTAAAATCTGATAAAGTTATAATATTGCCAACTAACATTGACAAATATTTTAGGATGTATTGGTTTTCATAATATTGCTGTTACTTCATGTAAAATGAAGGGTGTGTAGGTGTACGCCTTTCAAACATGAATCGAATACTGTTTACTAGAGGTAAGAGGAAGCCTTAAAAGACATGTATTTCAAGAAGAGTGTTGCCTCCTCACAAAGCACTCTTTTGTTCCTACATCGAGGCTCCAGTAATGTGATGAATTTCAGTATTATTAACCAGTTATACCAATGCTTCCATCACCTTGTCATGACCTGCCCTTCTAGCCTTGTCTTTTGCCACCATCACCCTCTATCTACAGGTTCCCAACTCCCCGCTACTCACAGTTACTCTCTAATCATATTTAGCCCTTTCATGCCTCGGAGCCCCAGTTGAACTCTTGAAGACACACCTCCCAGAGAAACCTTCCCCTGCTTTCTCAGGCAGCCTCTCTCTTGATGCCCAGTATTGTTTAACTTCTAGTGACTCTAGGTTCCGTTCTTTCATACTTTTCTTGCCTTGACTCACACTTCTACTCCAGAGCCTGTCAGTTCCTGTAAGAGATAGGGAGAAAAACAGTTTTTTCTATTCTCACACATACAACACAGAACACTAAGCACAGCGCAGAATGCTTCAATTCTGGTCACCAAAATGTGTATGGTTTTCCCCCGCACACACTCACCAGTTCTCCAGTGGACAGCAACTCAGTGTCCTATAATTCAATTCAATTCTGACACTGTCTACCTGACAATAGAGTCAGATCCTACAGATTAAGCTCTTAGTTCCACAAGCCTGTCCCATTCAAAGCCAGTCCCAAGTCCTAAGCCGTGACTCAGCCTCTGACCAGCTGTCATTCACAGCTTCCATGACCCTCCTCAGGTTCAATTAATACTCTAGAGTAGCTCACAGAACTCAGGTAAATGATTTACTTAGGCTTATTTATTATAAAGAGCATTGCAAAGGATACAGACGAAGGACTGGATGGAAGAGATGAATAGAGCAAGGTTGTGGGAAGGTTCTAGGAGCTTTCATGCACTCTCTGGGTGCACCACCCTCCACGCATCTCCGTGTGTTCAGCAGTCTAGGAGCTTTCCAAACCCTGTCCTCTTGGGTTATTACGGAGGCTTCCTTGAGTAGTTAGGATTGATTACATTATTGGTCCTTGGTTAGCAACTCAACTTTCAGCCCTTTTTCTCTCTCTGGGGCTTAGAGGGTAGGACTGAAAGTTCCAACCCTCTAGTCACTTGATTCCCTTGGCAGGCAGCCCCAAATCCTGAGGCTCTTCAAGAGCTCTTGTTCATCAGTCATCTTATTAACATTTAAAGATACGTCACTTTGGAGATTCCAAGGGTTTTAGGAGCTGAGTGTCAGGAAATGAGAGGAAACCCAAATATATATTTTATATTACATATCACAGGCTCAAAGATCCCTCTCAGGCTGTTTTTTTTTTTAATCTCCTTTGGTCAGTAGTCATGGCTCCCTTATATTATTAATATTCCCCAAATCCACCTTTTTTCATATAGAAAGGAAAACTCTGTTATCTATTGCATAGAGGAGGGCAACCAATGATAAACTCATTTAGTAAGCTAATATTTATTGAACATGTACCGTATACCAGGCTCTTTGCCAGCTACTACAAATACAAAGTGGTGTAGAATATGGATTCTACCCCGAAGTTTCTCACAGTTTAGTAGCAACAATAGGAATACAAGCAGTGGCAATACCATGTGCTTATGTATAAATGCAAATGCATAGAAAAAGTAACAACGGTTATCTTTATTGAGGAGGAAGATTAGGGTTGGGGGTCAAAGGGACCGTCTGCTTTATCTGTAGTGTTTGAGTTTTACATTCAGACTATATTTAATGTACTATTTAGGTAACAATTTATGGATTAAAAATAACATTTTTAAACATAAACCATCACATACAAAACCTAGTAATAGAAATATTGTACAAATGGAAGGATTCAGCATGGGGACTGGCAAAGATTATGGGCAGAAGAACCACAGGAAAAGGGAGTTTCTAGTTTCTGGGAAGGAGATGAAAGGCTGAATCCCTGAGTCACACTGGAAACCTGTTTGGGCCTATTTGCAGCACAGAAGTATTTTGGAAGAAAAGAGAATGGAGAAAGGCTTAACCATGAGACGTGTCATTTATGGGTTGCTGGAAAAGAAAAAAAACCCATAAGGAAAAACGTAATTAGGGAATATTAAACCCCCTTGTCAATTTTTGGTATCCTAGAGGGCAAAAACTTAGTCCTAGTAATTTATGTAATAAGGTACCCATGCAATGCCATGTACAAAAAGTCCTTTTTTAGAGGCCCACAATGCCTAACTGTATCCAATAAAAACAGACTTATAATTAGGGGGTTAATGAAGAATATGTGAAATGAAAGAGAAAACTTAAAGGAACCTAGATTACTTCTCCTTGCTAAAATAAGCAAATTCAAAATCATTCCCACTCTACTGATAATTAGAAACCGCATGCCCCTGCAAAACAGCTTACAGATTCCACCCCATCAAAAGAGAGCAAAGCCATTCAAAGTTACCTTTTGAACGAAAACCCTTTTATTAACCAATCAGTTTTTTTAAAAAGTGCATACCTTTTTAAACCAAGCAAACCAAACCACAACTGCAAAAGAAAAAAAAGAAAGACAGTTTGGTTTTAGTTTTGTAAAATACTATGGCATGCCCTCAGCTGTGAGAGATATTTAGAAATACTGGCATCAAACTGGTGATGGAGACATTTTACTGCTGCACTAACAGGCCTCACAGAAAATACTACTGTAGGTTGATTTAGTAGTCTGGTGGCCCATACCCTATTTTAAATGGTTTATATGAGCAAACACTCTTTATTTTGAAAAATTACATATTTAAATTAATGTACATTAGTAAAAGTCTGTTTTTTCACTTACAGCACTGCTACATGTTTTTTGCAAATAAAATTTTTGTGCAAAAACTGTGAGTTATTTTTAAGGAAATAAGAATACAAAATGCTGTATGAAAATGGCAGAGTATTATAAAGTGGTAACACAAATTGTTGAGGTTTGAAAAACACTGATTAATTCTGTAAGCTTCTATCAGCATTTCCGTAGTTTCTATCATGCTTCTTTACAAAGTTTAGGGAATCCTAGTTTGAGCAAAGTGCTCTACCAAGACCTTCAGGATACATAACAATGACCTACACCTTGGGTCCCTTTTCCTGTCCGTAGTCAAATGCCTTCATTTCTGGTTGAACAGTTTCTTCTTCCATGCAAGAAATGTACAAAGCTTCACCTTTTACTAACTATAAACTTCTCTCAATCAAGTCTAACTTGAGTTATATTTTCAAATATAGTCCCCCAACAGTCCATTTCATTGGAGAGGGAAACGTGACAGAGGCAATGGTACACTTCCATGTGGGCCTGGAAAGCCTTGCCAGATGCAGTCAGCTTTGACTTTTTCCTCTCTTAAGCCCTGACATTTACCAGCAGGAAATCAGGTTGATCCCATGAGAATACATCCCAAAGCCTCACTTGCTACCCTTTCCCAAGCCACCATCACCTGGAGAGCTTCAGTGAGGAGAACTCTCCTCAGGCCTTTGCAGATGCATTCCGTCTGCCCAGAATGATCTTCCACTCTTTATGGCTAATTCACTCTGATTCAGTTCTCAGGTCAAATGTTCTTTCTTCAAAGATAATTTAAAACTATCTAAAATAGTCACCCAACAAGAAGCCAATTTCTCTCACCTTACTATTTACTTCCTTATAGAGCTAATCACAGTCTGTAGTAAGTGTGAGTACATTTATTGATGTATGCAACCTACTGTCTGTTTCCCCTACCTCCAGAAGTGAGCTTCATGAAAGCAGAGACTTTGTATCACCAGTTCCAAGAGCAGTGTATGGCACACTGCAGGCATCTTTTACGTAGTACTTGCTAAATCTTTTTTCTTGATATGTCTTTTTGCGTATTTTTGCTCTCAAACTTTCTGTATCCTTAAGCTTTATGTGTATGTCTTGTCCTAATAAATAGCTGAATTTTGTTTTGAAGTTCACTGTGACAACCTGAATTGTAACTGGGGTTTAACACATTTACATTTATTGCAATTACTGGCATATTTAGATTTATGTTTTATTTTCAGTTTTATATTTGGACCTCTTTTTAATGACCTTTTTTTCCTCTCGTCATTTTAGGCTGAATTGCTTTTTAATCCCATTTTTTTCCTGATAATGATTTGAAAATTATACACTACATTTTTGTCGTGCATACCTAACAAAATCTAAAATTAGTCTGTATCTAATCCTTCTCCCAAACAATACAAGGAACGGAGAACCCTTTAGCTTTCCTTACCCACTTCCAATTTTTATATGATTTCCATTTTGTTTTCTTTCTTATTTTTTTGGTCCCACAAATTACATATTAATTTCAATGTTTTATGCATTCCATATTTGTTCAGACTTACCCAAGTATTTACCAATTTCTTAACTCGCCATTCTCTTTGAATCTCTACCTTACCTCTTAGGTCTTTTTCCTCCTTCTGAAGTATGCCTTCCAGACATTCTTTAATGCTAGTCTGATTATGACACTGTTTTGTTTATTAGAACATGTATTTTCCTTGGCAACTAGTTTTTGTTGGATATATGATGTTAGACTCATAGCACATTGGAGATCTTCTTCTATTGTCTTATGGTTTCTGCTCTGAAAAGTCAACCATCAGTCTAATTGTCTTCTCTTTACCTTTGATAAGTCTTTTACCTCTGGTTACTTTTAAATTCTCTTTGTCCTTGATGTTCACTTTCACTACAGTCTAGGTTTTGGTGTAGATTTCTTTATATTATCCTTCTTGGTATATGGTATGACTCCTATGGCTTTATATTAATTTTTTTATCACTTCTGGGATGTTATGGCTGTCACTATGCCTCTTGCTCATTCTGTCTTCTGTTTGTGGAATTCTTACTATTTAGTAAAATGATTTTTAGGCCATACCCTCTCAACCATGTGTGTTAAATCCTTTTTGATATTTTTTTGTCTCCTTGACTCTGCACTCTATTCTGAGTACAAGTTAACTATCTCTTATCTAAAATGCTGGAGACCAGAAATGCTTTGGATTTCAAATTTTTCTGGATTTTGGAATATTTGCATATACATAATGAGATATTTTGGGGATGGGACCCAAGTCTAGACATAAAGTTCATTTACATTTAATATATATATTGTACACATAGGCTGAAGATAATTTTAGATAATATTTTTACTAATTTGTGCATAAAACAAAGTTTGTGTACATTGAACCATTAGAAAGCAAAAGTGTCACTATCTCAGCCACCCATGTAGTCAGTCTGTGGTTGTTTGGCATCACCATCATTCCCAACTCTGAATTTATATGCTACCATTAGGCAATCATTTTTTATACTTACACACATGAGTAGTTAATGACAAAAAATAGGAATACCGTTAATACAGTGAAAAATAATGTGTTCAGGTAAAAAAGCAGCGCAGTGGCATCACCAGAATACCTATGTCAGCTGCTCAACACCAGCAACAACAAACAATGGCATGTGAGGTCACGTGTGGAATTTTCCACTTATAGCATCATGTCAGTGCTCAAAAAGTTCTGGATTTAGGAGTATTTTAGATCTTGGATTGTTGGAATAGGGATGTACAACCTGAACTAATTTCTCCAGACCTATCTTCTAGCTCCAGTTTAGTGTCTAAATCTCACATCTCTGCTGACTCTCATTCATGGTGACTTTTTCTTTATGAGTTTGGTAATTTCCATTTGGGAGGTCAGATTTGGTTGGCTTTAATGTATGAGAATCTTGGGGAGCCTGATTTACATGTGCTTTTCTTCAAAGAGGATTTAGATTTGCTTCTTCTGGAGTACTGGCGGGACACTGCTAACCTGGGATCACTTTTGTATAATTTCCTGTCTGACAGTTTAATTGATTGGGAGAAAATAAATTTGATTTAATACCTCTAAGAGGTCAGTATTATGGTTGCAAGTTCTCAAAGGAATATGGTGATTTTTTTTTTTTATTGTTGTTTTTCCTATCTAGAGCCAGAGATGAGATGTATTTTCTTAGACTGGCTTTGCTTAAGGAAATGTATCAGGGGATGAGGCTTTTCAGCCCAGTCTTCTGCTAAGGTTGTAAGCCCCTTGAGGGTCACTGCTTTAACTCTTCTACTTTTGTCTTTGACTCCCATTTCCTCCAAAACACCACCATTGTGTCCCCTCCCCAAACTGCAGGTTCCTAGATTCAGCATTTACCTAAAAGGCAAAATCTCAAATTGCAAGTTTGCTTGCCTACCATCACTCACTCTTGGTTTTTCACTTGTTTTTTGCTTGTTGAAGGGCTTTCCTTAAGGATTTCCCTTAATTTCATATGAACAAATCAACCCACTTAAATGTACATTTTTAATCTATCCAAGATCTATTTGTGGCATGTGAGGTCACGTGCAGAATTTTATTCATATTTTGAGAATTGATATATTATTGGAAGCAGAAGTCTAGAGTCTAATAATTGTTTGTTAAATGAATGAATGAATGCATGAATGATTGATTATTCTTTGTAAAAGACTGAATTCAAATAAACCATTGGATTTAATGCAGATTTAACTCTCCTACTTTTGACTTTGACTCCCACATCCTCCAAGATACCACCGTTGTGTCTTTGCAGAATGAGTGAATGAATGAATGAATGATTATTCTTTTAAAAGGACTGAATTCAAATAAACCATTGTGTTTAATGCAGATTAGAGCACACATGAAGCCATACATGGCTTTATTTCATTGGATCTCTTTTGACAAGACAATCCAATATAAAATACTCCTTAGAAATATACAGAAAACCATATGACAAAAGAACAAAGTGGGAAGTGATGGTCATAATATGCTGAGAAAGTTTGAAATGGAAAATTCCTTTCAATAAGAAACCACATAATAAAAAGTTCTCGTTATATTTGTAGTTACAAGCTATGGTTTATTACTCTGTCTAGAGACTCTTGTAATGATTCATTGTTATAGGAAGAAATAAAATAGGGTTCACAAAGGAGCTTTTATCAGATTATAATGTACCCTATCGTAAAGTGGGGAAAAAGAGTCTTATCTGGCTATTTGTAGTCCTTGCCCATGTGGGCCATGGATCAGATACTAATTAGAATTCTTTTTGAACCCCTGGAATGCTCTTCAGAGTGAATTCCATGTCATGACCACACTTGAAGAGTAGTGCATGAGAAGGCTGTTTGATAAGTCCTTCAGGTACTAAAACAAATCAAAACCAGTCCTATTTATTCTGACAAAAGTCTCTCTCCTCATATGTTCTCTGCTTTGCACCAAATGATTTTTGGCTTTTCATATTTCTAAAGTCTAGATATCCTAATACTTTTGTGGAATTTTTGTGGTCATTACCAGTCATGTAAGACTGTTACCATAGAGTAAGTGGTGAGTTTGGCAAAGAGAATGGATTGAGAATTTGGATCAAGACAGCCCGTAGTCATATTGCTGAAGAGCTACCTTTCCTACTAGAGTTTATAAGGGTTAGGGAAACCCCACTATTTCTCTAGGATACTACCTTGGTCAACTTAAGTAAAACAGATGATGTACTAGTTACGTATTGTAGCTGAAGATATTAGTAGGCTTTTATTTTTCTTCTTCTTTCTCTGTATTTTTTCTCCTTTGTTTCTATAAATTCAAATTTTTGGGCATGGCATCCAGAACTGACTTTGCACACACAATACCCTTGGCTTCAAGGAGGTCATGGATTTGGATCATCTCCCAGATTATACATCTGCCCCTCTAGCTTGCATTTCAGAGCATCTGGCTGTAGCAGAGGGGGCAGATTACCAATCACTTCTGTGTTGTTTCAAAAGCATGAGAAGGAGGAAGCACCTTTTCCTATGACCATAACGTTGTTACTTGAGTGTTAAAAGACAACTATTTTCTTGTGAATTGTCTTCAATAAGTTAAGATGCATTCAGTGCACTGCAGTCATAGAAGTCACACTAAGCACTATATAGGGGAATAAATGACATGAAAAGTCCTGACCTCTGTTTTTGGGAACTTACATGTCAGTTGAAATGGCTACAGCAACACCTGCAAAGAGGGACAACTCACAGGGTCCATTGATTGCTTTACATTTTATTCTCAGGTGCTGACAAATAATTTTTCTTAAAAATTATATTTCTGGATGTGAGTACATACTGGAGCAATCAATTCATTTCAGAGTATATCAGCCATCAGGGCTTCTTTTGAAATTGCAGGCATTGAAAATTCTGGAACTAGGCATAGAATCCTACCAAAAGACAATATAGAGGTAGATTGAAAGCCCAAGGTACTGCCATGGGGGTAATTCTTTATGAATCTGGAGGAATATCAAGAGTAAGAAGAGATGAAGGAAAAGAGGTGGATATTAGAGAAGATATGTTATTCCCTTCTCTAAGCTCCACTGTGTTCTGAATCTGTACCCAACTATTTCTTTCAGAGCCTTGTTCAATTAGTTAATGATTCATTCTCTTCTGTCTTCAGATTTTCTCTCTTCATTGGCTCCTTCCTTTAATCCAAGGAGGAGTAATCAAGGTGACAAAGGTGGTGGGGCAAAAACAGTGGGAGTATATGGAAGTAGCAAGGAACATAAGAGGAGGTCCAAGCAAAAGCAGTAGATAACTGTCAGTGCAATCAGGAACTATGTCCTGAAAGTCCTTGCCAAGGAGTTTTACTTTATCATTTAAATAGCAAACAGAATGAACATTTTAAAGTAAAATTATGTTATTTCACTTCTTATAAACCTTCAGTATGGAACAATTATATGTCCACATGCAAAAAGAAAAGAAAAAAGAACCTCCATCTATACCTTACACCATATAAGAAGCTAATTTGACATGGTTCACAGATCTTAAATGTGAGTGCTAAAACGATAAAACTTCTAGAAAACAAATGGGAGAAATTTTCATTACAGTGGGTTAACCAGAACTTTTTAGAGCACTAAAACCAGGAACTACAAAAAAATCAACAAATTAAATCTTTTGAAATTAAAAATGTTTATTCTTCAAAGGATACTATTGAGAAAATGAAAAGACAAGTCACAGACTAAAAATATTTGAAAAACACAGATCCAACAAAGGATCTGTATACAGAACATATAAAAGTTCTGAACCCAAGGAATTGCCAATATTTAAGGATAATCAAAGGCACAAGTAGACTATTTACTAGATTATTTTAGACAAAGAGTAATGAGAAGTGGAAGAAGATTGTTAGAGAGAATAGGACACAAATGATAAATGTGTTATAAAACATGTGGCAGAGACAGGTGGATAGGACTTGACACTTTCTTATATTTGGCAACAAGAGATAGGAAGGACCCAAAGCTGACCTGAGACTTGTAGGTTAGAACATCAGAAGAAAGGTAGTGCCTTTAATAGAAAGAATCATAAGGAAAGGTCAAGTTATGAGAAAGAAAATAAGAGTGGAGCTCCAGAGAGATCAGTCAAGGTTAGCAATACAGATTTAGAAGTCATCTGCATTAGAGGTGGTAGTTGAATATTGAATTTGTCCACAAGATTGCACAGATTAAATTAAGTAATAATTCTTTGACGGGGGTAACAGCCATTAGCTTTTTTTGGTTAACTAAAAGCCTAAGATGAAGGCAAAGGCAGTTACTAGAGTTAATGATCAGTCTCATTTTTGCTATTATCGTGTTCAGTGGTTTGAAACAACTAGAATTTTTCTCTGAAAATTAGCAGCTGTATGGAAATGCAAAGTTTCTAGCAGTTACAAATTGGATACTAAGTTAAATTGACTTATATATATATAGAGGCTCTTAAAGACAAAAATAAGATCTTTGTTCAAGTTTTTAAGTATTAGTGAGACATGAGAGCATAGAAGTCATACAATGAAATTTGCACTGATTTTGTGAACATAATCTTATGATTTCTTTTAAAATGCAATTATATGCTTTCTTTAAATCATATTAGTTGTCTGTTTTGATCAACTGACAAAAGTCAGCTTATCCACATTTTTCCACTCAGTAAAAATAAATTTTGAATAAATGATGATATGGTCTTCCTAAAGTAATTAGTAACACAAATATAGTGTTTTCTCTTTTTGTTTTCCAGTTTTCATCTTCAGAGATTATTAGAATATTTTTGTTATTATTTGAAAATTTTTTTTACACACATACATATAAATTACAGGTTTGCAAAAAGTGATTTCATTTTATCTATTGTAAATTGGTGATTCCTGTTACATATGTGATCATAAACCTTAGTTTGCCTACTTCTTGCTTGTGTTTGCTGGCATTAATGCCGAAGTTTTGACAGATGACTTTAACCTTTGCTTTCCTCAGAACAACCAGAGAAAAACAACAATGAAACTGCATAGAGGTAGCACCAATAGCTTACTACAAATAAATTAATACTTCATTTTTTAGGCAAGAATGGTAATTGGTTCTGTACTATTAGTCTCAGTGGTGTGAACATAGAGTTTCATCACATTGTTGTGTGTAAGATATATTTACAAGAGGCTCAGACAAAGCAAGGACTTCCAAGATTAAGCACAAAATGTCTATCTATATTCACATGAGCCTTCAGGGAAGATTGGGGTGATACATGGAATCGATGCGCTTTCTAGTTGGAAGATCTGATCATCAGTCTCTAAATGTTAGTAACCATTTGGGTTATTTACTTTGGAAATTAATGTGAAGGGCTCTGTAGCTTCTTTTTCTTCCTTGGGTTTTGATGTGCTCATGTAATTTGGACATTGCTTTTCTACCTACGAATGGATGATTTCTGATATGTGTAGATTAGGGCGAAATCTCAAGTGCTTTTTGATTTTCTACTTTCAGAGAAAAAGTAGAAATTGCTGCTGATATACCGAGACTTCACCGAAGAGATGTTCAATGTAATATAATTATTTTGAGATCACTTTTCGTTGTTTTATTCACAAAAAGGAAAAACAATATATTATAGGAAAACATTAGTAACAAGAGAGATATCTTAATTTTTAAATTAATATTCAGTGTTCTTTTTAACACAATAGTTATTAGGTGCAAGTTTTATGCTATTGTAGTAAAGTTAAAAGATTATTCAAATCTTTGGAATTTTCAAAGGTGAATTTTATCAAATACATATTTTTAAATTAAATGGGCTATCAAGTAGAGTTTAGAAATCCTCTGTTCATACAGATTTTTATCATTTTGGTACTTCATCTGTGATATAAAACATAAATCTTGAGAGAAGGGCTTTTGATTTTTGTTAAAAGCAGCGTGCACATCCTATAAGGTATCAATCAGAAGACTCATTAGAAACATCATACTAAAAAGTTAAAATGTTTCTTATACTAAGATTATATCACCAAATCCTTCAAAAGACATAGCTTCTTATCAGATTGTTCTTTGCCTTTTAGACTTCCATTTCAAGGAAGAAAAAGTAATTTTTGACTAAATGTCTATTGATTTCATGTCTCCGAGACCCACCAAATAGAGTTTATTCAACACTAAAATGCAGTTACCTCTAGAATAAATTTTGAAAGCTGAAATGGAATTTGGCAACTGTTTAACTCAACACAGAAAATCCACTGAATTTAGAACAAGAAGTAAAGTGAACATTATTTTATTTAATTCAAGATGCAGCTGTATTTTAAGAAGACATAATAATGAGATGGCAACCCAAAATAAATAAATGAAAATGAATTCTGTTTTCTAAGCTCCTAACTCCATGCAAACATTATAGGTCAAAAATACAATTATTATAGTCTTAATTGGAGTCATAGCAACTTGTTGCTTAATTTATAATTTCCCTGTAGTCACATATACTGACATATAGTTTTGAGAGAGTTAATACATGGAAAATACTTAGCTTAGTGCCTAGAACACTGAAAGTACCCAGTCAGTGGTAGCAATTACTGTGGTGTTTGTTGCTATTTTCTATTGCATTCTTGTACCTCTTTTGACCTGTCTCCCTTACTTCACTCTGACTAATTTCAAGAAATATGATTTTGGCTTAACTAGAATTGAACTACTGATTCCATTCTTTTAGCAATTAAAGGATTCTTTTCAATATTTGGTCTCTGATTCAACCAGGAAAGAAGAGATGAGAAATGGTGGTGTTCTTTTTGTTGATTTGTCTGGAACCTGTGGTTTTCAGACTCAGGTTGAGGGAATATAAGTGATTTTCAATGAGATATGCCAGTTTTAGGGCTTGTTATTGACTTGCCCCTATAGTCAGGGCTGTTAAAAGGATTTTCAACAAAAACGATCTCATCCTCAATCTTAATATGCAAAAGAAGACGACAATAAAAGACAACAAGGCATTCCTCCCAAACAATCTGAAATATCTGCAGTTTATTTTTTCAGAGTTTTTACTAAAACTCAAGCTAGTGTAGCTCATTTTGAAAATTTACAAATGCATACTTCGGATTTATTTTCAAAGGGGAAAAATCATTCTAAACTTCCCTGTTTCTTATTTTTCTTTTACAGTCCCAGTGCTATTTCTCCATTTCAGCCAACACTGTTAACAGACTCTTTTAACATTTATATGCTCTTGCAAATTATGGCATAAAATCTATTTCTTGACTTCTTGCTATGTACTGATATTGTATAAGGTACTGTGAGGATCCACAAAATTAAAAGGCATAGATTTCAGAGAGGGTAAAACTTACACACGGGAAACAATTAAGATCAAGTGGTTTATAAACACTAACCTCTGATTGTATGACACAGACAATAGGGCAACAGGGCTCAGAGATGGGCAAGATCAGCGGGGCTGTATTCATCAAGGAAGGATTTGGCTTGAGCTTCAGAAGGATTGGTTGGATTTGGATCACTATAGAAGAGAAGGGAAGGCATTCCAGGCAGCAGGGAGAGCAAAAGCAAGCTCAAAAGCAGAAATGTCATGCAAATGTCATGGTATGCCCTAATTTTAATGACTCCACAGTCCTATGAGGTGACTTTGCTCTCATTGTAATTTGTATCAGCAGCAAAGGATTCGAGTTTACTAGCTGACTTCATTTAAAGAAAAGGAAGATGGGGGTGAAGATAAAATAAATACATTCAACAAATATAATAGTCAATAAAAATATGAAAATTTAAGGTTCTAGCTATTCTAAGCATGTCCTTCAGTCTGATGCTTGGTTTTAAGAAGGTAAAATTCTTAGGGCATCATAAAGAACCTCAAACATTTAAGATAACTAATCTAATCTCTAAACCAGAGGAAGGATGTTTTTCTTAATACTGTAATAAAAGAGGCTGCCACCATATTTTATATGGCACCAACTCTGTCAGCTATTAATCAAGTTCTTAGGCTAAACTTCAGGCCTTCTCTCATTCCGGAGCCTTTAGCTAGTGAGCCCTAGTGAACACAGCCATCATTCAACTCCTTGCCTTCTCCAGTGAGAAAGAATGCTGACACAGAAATGTTTTAGAGTCAACTGGAAGAACTCATTAATACGAAGCCCAAGTAGGAACTGCTGATCATCAGGATCTGATCACAAAGTAAATTAGCGGTTGTGCATCACGATGTCTTGTGATATACATGCATAGGATCTGATCACAAAGTAAATTAGCGGTTGTGCATCACGATGTCTTGTGATATACATGCATTAGTGAAAGTAAATAAGCATGAAGACAGACCGATTAAACTCACTCATATAATTGGTTTTTGAGAACGCTTCCAATATATTGGGAGAAAAATAAGCATCAACTTGGAAATCAAATTGCCTTTTTTTTTTAAACACTGAAGAAAAGAATTGTTAGAGGTTTGAGGTAAAAGATCCTGGCAGAAGCCAGTATTGATTCAGATTACTGGTCAGCCCTCTTAAGATTCTGTGCTTCTCTGGGTGTTAAAAGTCCACTGGAAAAATAAAAGAAAGAAAATTGAGTTTCAAGGATGTAGAAAACTCTGATTTGAAATCAGGTGGAAAGTGCTCTAATGCCACTAGGGTTAGGAGGCAGTAATTTGCAGATAAAAAGTAAAAATACAGGTCTGGAAGTGGTATATTTAAAATTTGACTTCTGAGATATATGATGAGTACAAAATAAGTTTTAAAATAAAACAAAGTATAATTTTGAGGAAAATAGTGCCAATTTGACAGAAGAGAAGACTTCTCAACTCTTTGGGGAAAATATTGAAATGCATGGTTTTAAGTGATGGCTAGAATAAAGGTGGAAGGAGGAAAATAAATTAACTCATTTTAACAACCTCATTAATAAGGTAGTAAGAGTCTGTCTTAACAGTGACATTATTTGTGAACTAGAATTTCTCAAAAGGAAGAAAAGATTATAGTCTTGAATAAAATGTGTACCCAAGTATGAATAAAATAAGTATAAATTATTCATTTTTCAAAAACCTGTGAGGCTGAAAGAATAGATATTATTCCATTTTGTAGATGAGAAAATTGAGGTTTTGAGGCAAATAGTAAGGAACAGAGTCTATATTTGAACCTAGGTCACTTTAGACTTGTTTAAATACATAAATCACTCAAAACTCAGAATTTTTGCATTTGACTTCAGATAAACAGACTGGAAAAATTCCTACCTAAACAGAAACTAATTTTATTATACTTTTCTAATTCCTCAAACTTAAGTTCTCAATGATTGGAGGTGTCTTGGGTATTTTATTTAAAGCTTTTTGGTACTTAACCTTTGAAAATAATGACACACTCGTGATTAAATAGACTTCTTTCAAATTGTTTCCCAATTTCAATTTATTCATTTTTTTTTTACTAGTGATATCATTCATTTGTGATAAAGAAAGCAAGGAGGCTTTTTTAGGTAATGTCTTAGGAGTAAGGAGAGAGAAAGCAAAGTTAGTACCTTATTGAGATTTCCAAGAACTTTTATATTCAGGAATTTATATTCAGGAATTTCATTGATTTTTTTTTTTAAAGTTTCTTCAGGGGCAATTGGGCTCCTGGGCTGCTGATTCTCAATAACCACACTTATACCTGACAAACAAAAATGCATTACTCTGTGACAAGGCATAATTAGTAATTTCCCACTGAACTGGAATAGTCATTTTAGCTGTCAGAAATATTTCTTTTCCTAGTAAGAAAATTCACTTGCAAAAACAAATTAAGATCTGAAGAGTACTTACCATGTTGAGCAAGCAAGGGGAAATGGATAAGCTAAAAGGCAGCTATGTGCTTCTCTCCTACTGGCATGTATCATAGACTCAGTATTTTCTAGGGAATTATCTGGATACTCTCATCAATATATCCTAATTCACCAATATCAGTATAACACGTAATTTTTTTCGCTAGAATAGAGCAAATAATAACTGAAGATTTTAAGGGACAACTTCAGACCCCTTCAGACAATAATGCCTAAATACATTAAAATGACTAAAGGAGTATAATTGGCTTGTTTGTAACACAAAGGATAAATGCTTGAGGATCGGATGGAGACCCCCATTCTCCATCATGTGATTATTTCACATTGCATGCATGTATGAAAACATCTCATGCACCCAATAAATATATGTACCTACTATGTACTCAGAAAGTGAAAATTCTTTAAAAATTTTTAAAAGTAAAGAATATCTTGTCAGTAATAATAATATCTAAATGCAGGACTAAATTAATTCATAATACAATTTGTGTTGGTTAGGAATGCTTTAGGCTGCAGATAACAGAAAGCCCTATTTTGGTGGCCAGGCACAGTGGCTCACGCCTGTAATCCCAGCACTTTGGGAGGCCAAGGCAGGCAGATCACAAGGTCGGGATTCGAGACCAGCCTGACCAACATGGTGAAACCCCATCTCTACTAAAAATACAAAAATTAGCTGGGTATCATGTCACACGCCTGTAATCCCAGCTACTCAGGAGGCTGAGTCAGGAGAATCGCTTGATCCCGGGAGGCAGAGGTTGCAGTGAGCCAAGATCACGCCACTGCACTCCAACCTGGGAGACAGAGTGAGACTCCGTCTCAAAAAAAAAAGAAAGAAAGAAAGAAAGAAAGAAAGAAAGCCCTGCTATTGGTGACATAAAGAAGTAAAGTTCCTGTTTCTCACCAAGTAAGTAGTATTGATATAGGCACCTGCTAACAGGGAAGAGGAGGGAGATTTCAGTGGATATCAGATTGGTTGTATCTCTGATTCTCTGGGCTTCTTCCACTTGACCATCTTGCAGTAGATCTAGACATAACAGGAAGGGATAAAAGGAGGGAAAAGAGAGCGCCAGCCTTATTTATCTTACCAGTAAAAGCTAAGGTCTTCCCCCAGAAGGCTCTAACACATTTCCACACATAGCTCATTGTCCAGAATTGGCTCATTGCCAATCCTGGCCTCAAAAGCTAGGAAGTAAGAATATACTGGATTTTCTAGCCTCTCCTCCAGAGGCAAAAAAGGAAAAAGGTGTCTGGAAATGGGGGTGGGATGACCAACCAACAGAGACTGCTATGCCACAAAAAATAATACATTCTGCCATTAAAAGGAACTTTACCATGTATTACATTACCCTGATACCATGAGCTTACCTGAAGTGTACCTTAACTAATCACTTGAGGAGAATTTCTATATATCCAAAAATAAGCAGAGAAAAAAAATTATACTCTTAAGGATTTCAGAAGCTGGACTTTGTTCCAGGCGTACTTTCTGCAAAGTGATTTAAATTCAAGCCTCAGCAAAATATCAGATTGCTACCATGCAAGGACCTTCAGAGTCACTTGATATTATAGGAAACCTCAGTGTCATGCATTTGCTACAGTGGATGATGCTGGGACACCCCCAAATCCCCTTGTCTGAAGGATTTTATTCACTGAAAGAAGTCACTGATATGTGATCATGATTGATTGCTCAACTTTTAATTAGTGACTTATGTTACAAGTAAATATACCATACATATACACACACACAGACACACAGACAAATACACGCAAACACAGTAGAATTTCTGATCTACATGAGATAGCTATTACCCTAAATTGACTTAATTTCAGCCCAAAGCAGAAATATTTGCTCTTTTGGAAAGTACGTGAGCTTAGTAAAATGTATAGTTGTGAATATTCATTTTGATACTTAGCAATAACTTTTCATATCCTCATTATTATTGCCTAGTATTTCCTTCAGGGGCCCCCAGATGTAGATCAGGAATGCAGGTTGGAAACCACTATCCTCAACTTTCCACTGATGCTCCCGTATTGCTTTTAAAGGAAAACGTATCAGACTTAAAAGTTATTTTAATCTTAAATTAGCTACATCTTAACAGCATAATTAGCCTTTTATACCAAGATTAGTGAAAGATGCTCAGCTCAGCGCGGTGGCTCATGCCTGTAATCCCGGTACTTTGGGAGGCCAAGGCGGGTGGATCGCTTGAGGTCAGGAATTCGAGACCAGCCTCGGCAACATGGGGAAACCCAGACTTTACTAAAAATACAAAAATTAGTCGGGCATGGTAGCACGCACCTGTAGTCCCAGCTACTCGGGAGACTGAGGCAAGAGAATCGCTTGAACCCGGGAGGCAGAGCTTCCAGTGAGCCAAGATCGCACCACTGCACTCTAGCCTGGATGACAGAGTGAGACCCTGTCTCAAAAAAAAAAAAAAAAAAAAGATGGTCTATTTTTGTCTTATTCTCTAAATGGATGATAAAAAGCTTGATACCTATGAAATTTTGCTGAATTTGATTTTTCAAGGAAAATATGGTAATATATATTTTACCACCTTGTTATATATTTTCTTAGTTCTATTTTGGATCACCTGTCCCCTCATTTCTATAATTATTTTCCTCACAATTATATTTGTGTTTGATAGACCATATTTGCCGTAAAGAAGAAGCACTAATAGCTGGTGTTAAAATAGGTAAACTGTAGTATCTTGTGTATAAGGACCATTGAATACTTAGGATTACTTGTTTTAAAAATTAGGATGTGTGTGACTGTAAATAACAGATAATTGATAACAGTGGCTTCACTAAAAAAAGGGTTTCTTCTTGTCTGACATCAAGGAGGACAGAGGAGGCAGGCAGGCCAGGGTTGGTACAGTTGTTCAAATAAGTCATCAAATCCCCAGACTTCTTCTGGCTTCCTGCACTTCCATCCATACCATGTAGCTTCCAACCTCATGTTTGTGGGATGGCTGCTGCCCCTCCATGTGCCAGGCAGGAAGGAGGAGGACAGGTGAAGGGCAAAAGACAGAATTCTGCCCCTTTTATTTGGAAAATAATTGCTGTCCAAAAACTTAATCTCAGATGCTTCATGCATGTCTTATTATTCAAAACCACAACATGAAAACAAAAACCGCATTAATATCTGGAGAGGTGAATATTTTTAACTAGTCAGGTTGCTACTCCAAAGTCAGGATTTTGTTAAGAAGAAGCTGAAAAAATATTTGGCATAAACAATAAGTAGTTATAAATGAGACAGATAAGTTAGCCAAATCAAAATCGTCCTCTTTATATTAGTTTTTCCCCTAAATTTAACTTAGAATACCTTAAGTAATTAGAAATAAAGTAGTTTTTCAATGTAGACATTGAAAATTATCTGTAAACTAGTTCAGTGTTCTCTGAACAGCAACTAACACATACACTGCAGAAATTTCATGAATATTAAATTGTGTTGATTGCTTCAATGTTTTTTCTTAACCTAAATTTTCACTTTAACAGTTACAGCTAACTATTCATATATACAATCAACTCTCAATTACCAAAGGGTGAATGCCCTGAATTCCCCCTATTGTTGGAAAACCTGGCTATCCATTTCTTCTTTGCATTGTCACCCAGTGGAAAGTGTTCACTCCTTTGTTATACTTGCTGTGAATTCTACTCCTTCACCTAACAAAGCAATGCCAGAGCAGAAGCATGTGTGAGTTTTCTCTTTATAGTCAGGTCAGCTGCTGTGGAGGGCCTTTCCCTCTAATGACCAGCTCCTCCTTCAGCAGAAGTATAAAGCGTGCAGGTAGCTGTCTAAAGGAGCAGCTACTCTGGGGCCAGACTTCTCAATCTTGAACATGAATCCAGATGAGAAATACTGAGTAAAAATATAAAATGGATTTGCCTAAGAGTTCGCTAACTCCTCCTAGATCAGGTCTTCACTTTCTTCTTGGAGATGTCATGAGTTTACAGTATGGAAGACACTCTACTTGTTTATTTCATCAGTCATGTGTTCACTTGACCAACACCTGTTAAATGCCTACCTTGTGCTGTATATCATGCTGACTCACAATGCATATAGTTGCACTGTATTTTGCAGCCAAATTTATTAATATTTGTAAACATAGTTAGAAGTTTTACTTTTGTAAGTTACCTATGATCTTTAACTTTTGTTACAAGTCCACCAGGTTGTACAGCTCTATGGTGGGGGTGAGGGGCATTTACAAAGGCTGCATGTGAATCATGTCAGCAGTCCCCCAGAGGTTGCAGAGTACACAACCCCATGAGTGTGTGTAGTTACTCTGGTTACTTCATTGCACATTTGAGGATTGGCTCCTGTTTTGTGTTATCCATATTATTAGCTCAGCTCATCTAGATCTGGACAAATATAATTTTTTTTAAGTCTATTTTATTTTCCCTCATATATATTTGTGTGTGTGTATGTGTGTATATATGTCTCTCTTAATCTTAGATAAATTACTATTGCCTATAATTTTCATATATATTATAACCTCTGAAGAGAATTTAGTACATATATTCTTTCTATTCTTTATTTTTTTGTGTGAATAGGCAACATGTTTACCTCCCTTCACTATAGCATATTGGTATTAGGATATACTATATACATGAAACTTAGAAAATTTGCAAGAAAAATCAGCTGATTTCATTCCTGATATGTAAAGGAAAATATTCCATTCCTCAAGTGCTTTTAGAAAATTATATTGCAATGACTTTAATATTACTGAGGAAGAAACCTGTAGTAATCTTATTCACCTCATTGGTAAGTTTTTGCAATATTTATTATTAAACATTAATTATTAAATATGAATAGAATTAAATGTGTGGTATGTCACTTTTTTTATTAATAACTCCTTTCCTGGTATCCCTTAATTTACATGGTATACTTTTACATTGATTTTTTTATAAATCATTTCTACTTACTTTCTATCTGAATATTATCTATCTGAATATTATCTATCTGAATATTAATATCAATTATCTCTCTGAATATTTCTATCTGAATATTAATTCTTCAGTTAGCACCAAATGCAGAATTTATTATGCAACTTTTAAGCCCTCTACAGAAATCATTATATTATTTTATAAAGAATCCATAACGTTTTCTCTTCTCGGCTTTTCAACAAGTTGTCTATAGTATGTATATCATAATATTACCTTTCTGTTTTAAACCACTCAGAAACCTGTGGTAAAAAGCAGAATTGTCATTTTACCAAATATTCTTTCTTCAGCCAATTCCCATGTTTATCATTTCCTTAATTTTTATTGTCATGTGTTGTAAAGCAGTATGTGGCTTCAAAGAGCTTTTAGTTTTATTCTTTACTTGCTTCTAGGTTTCTAACCACTTGTGTGTCTTTTGAATACATGTTTAAACACAAGAGAAAAAGTGTGAGTAAGGCTTGCTTCTGATTTCAGACTGCTTGAGAGGGAAGTGACTGAAGAGGTAATATATAATGACAAATCAAACCCAAAGCCACTGGTAGGCTTCTTTTGGTGCCCTGTTGAAAGGAAAAAAAAAAAAAAGTCTGAAGTTTCACAGATTAGCAAAAACTTCCTTGTATTTACCATGCACTGAAAATACAATTAACAGTTTGTATGAGAAGAAGAAAAATAATGAAAAGAGAAATTAGTCTCTGAAAAGCACATTCTTATGAGGTCATGAAATACAAGTTCATGTGTCTTATGGCAAAATATTTAAGAGATTCGGCTATAAAAATCGGGAGTCACCACCCTCTTTAGATTGCCCAAAAGAGTTGATAATGACTTCATAATAGCATAAAAAATCTGGAGTATTTATTGTTTTTAATTCTGATTTCTATATTTTATCTATTGAAAATTGAGAGCTGTGGATAAAAAGTTCATTTAGGTCAGGGTGCCATGGCTCACGCCTGCAATCCCAGCACTTTGGGAGATCGAGGCAGGTGGATCAGCTGAGGTAAGGAGTTCGAGACCAGCCTGACCAACATGGTGAAACCTGTCTCTACTAACAATACAAAAAATTAGCCGGGCGTGGTGGTAGGCACCTTTAATTCCAGGTACTTGGGAGGCTGAGGCAGGAGAATTGCTTGAATGTGGGAGGCAGAGGTTGCAGTGAGCCGAGATTGTGCCATGTGCCACTGCACTCCAGCCTAAGCAACAAGAGTGAAACTTCGTCTCAAAAAAAAAAAAAAAAAAAAAAAAAAAAAAAAAAAAAAAAAAGGTTCAATTAGATGTCCTAATGAGAGAAAAGAAATTTAGCAGGGATCTTTTCATATCAATATCAACAGTTGTTCAGATGCGAATACAGGTTGTTCTTAATGGTTATGAGAGTGGTGTTTGCATTAATGGAAAGCAGACATTGTAATCTCAGGTGTGTTCATGATATTATCATTATTTAGTCTGAGAAATCTATTAAGAGTTAGTACAAGTAACTGAATTGCTGCCTTTATTGAGGATTTCTGTTTCTGAAATTCGTAATGTACACAGTGAATTAAATATGGCATACATTAGCCGCTGATACAGGAAGTCATATTTGAAAGAAACAGAGGACATAGAAATGTGGATGGGAAGAGCATTTAGCGCCTCATCCCTCTGCGTTCCTTCCCTTTGTAGTGAACCAGCAGGGCGCCTGGTGCTGACAGCCTTGGCAAACAACCTAGAGAGAAAATATGTCTTCTGAAAAGATCGCGAAATCTCAAAGACCTCCAGTTCCTTGGTATTTATACAGCATTTGTGGTATTTTCCTTCTTTCTTTTCTTATTTATCCTTAACAGAAGAAACAACAAGTAAATCTGGTGAAAAGCTTCACCAAGAAAAGGCTTTCTGAAAGAATTTAAAAGAAGACAAAGGAGTTGCAGGGAGAAGCGGGTTGGCAGTGAGGAACCAGGTGGGGCCTTCGGGAGTGGGAGCAGCACCCACCATCTCACAAATGGCCCTTCTCGGCAACGTTGGGGGATATGTATTCCGGGGAAGTCAGAGGAGCTCCAAAGTGTGGCTTGCAGCACTTTGTCAGCCGACATCTACACAGAAACTCCTGCCTCTGAGCTTCATGTGAAATCTATAGGTGGAGAAGCCCAAGGGACTCTGGCTGTTAGAAAATTTGTCATCCTGGTAGAGAGACCTATAGATTGGTGGTTAACCACAGGGATATTGCTGTCAGACCTGGGTTTGAGTCTTGGCCCCATAGCTGGCTGTCTGTGTGACCCTTAGTCATGCTGAGCCTCAGCTTATTTAGCTTTAAATGATGAATAATAACAACATCCACCTCACAGGTGGAAGTGGGGTGAGAGCATTTGCGTGGAACACCTAGCTCCATTTCTGGCCCCTAGGACAACCTCCATACCTGCTAGCTGTTATGTTTGAGTGATCCGCATATTTGTAATAACAGGGATACAATTAAACAAGAGTCCATGCTCTTCAGGAATTAAGGAGGGGCAACATTCTAGGTTACGGTCAGGAAGGTTCCATTTGTCAAACAACACATAATCCTTGAGTATCAAGGATATGTGATACTCTGCTGGGCATTGATACAAAAGTGACCATGACTTCATCACTGCCTTCAAAAAGCTTAGCAAGGAAGACAGGTATATTCACAAACAATGTACAGAATGGGGAATGTGCTTGGGTTCAAATCCCAGTTCTGTTGTTCATTAGCTGTGTGACCTTGAACAAGATATTTAACCTCTCTGTTCCCAGGTTTTCCTCTATATAAATGACGGTAATAATAGCACTCACATCCAAGAGTTGTGGTGAGGATTAAACTTGTGAATACTGTACAGTATAGCACTTAGAATAATGCTTGGTACTCAATAAATATATATTAGTCATTATTATAATACATTGTGGTAATAGAAATGAGAGACCTGGCAGCTTTTCTCTCTTAATTTCTCTTTTGACATAGAAGTGGTTAGGAAAGGCTTCCTGGTAGAAGTGATGTCTAAAAAAATGGCCAGTAGGGAGAGGAGAGAACAGAATCTTAGAAAGAGAGACAGCACTTGAAGAGACCCAGAGGAGGAGGGAGGGAACTGACGTCTTTGAAGTATGGCAATTTGTTCAAAATGACTGGAGTTTGGACTGGGGTGAGGGGAGTGGAGAACAAAGGAAGGAGAAGAGAGGTAAAGTAAGGTGAGTAAGAGAGGCCAGGTCAAGAAGGCCTTTGTAAATCATCCCGAGGAGTTTGGACCTTCTTCTGAAAGCCAAAGGGAGCCCTACAGGAGTAATTCGACCAGACAATCAAAAATCCTGGAAACAGATGCCCAGAGGGAGAAAGTGTATAAATAAAGAAAGTATTGAGCTGAAGGTTAAGCCTTGGAGAAAGCCCATGTTTGGGGAAAGGAGAAAGAAAGGGCACCAGTACCAGAGACCAAGAAGGAATAGATATATTGTGAGAAGAACCAGGTAGCACTATGTTTGGACGCGGAGGGAGGATAGGATTTCAAGTTGGAAGGGTTAAGCAAAGGTAGCGAGTGCTGAGAAGAGATCAAACAAAATGAGGACTGAAAGAAGTTTATTGGTTCTGGCAATTAGGAGGCAATTGGTGACCTTGGAGCTTTAGGGAAGCCTTGGAGCTGGAAACCATATGGCAGGGGGTACAGAGAGCAAGGAGAAAGTCAACTTCCTGGATGACACCTCTGCGTTCTCCAACTTGGCAATAAAAGAAAGGAAAGGATAGAAGTTAGAGTACTTGCAGGGTCTTTACAAGAGACTCAACGGATGATTTCAGTGAAGAGAGTTTCAAGATTTCAGGGACTAGAGAGAACTGGACGACTGATAAGCTTGGGAGGGACAGGGGTCCCTCACACATGAGGCTAAGAAGACAGGTTGGATGCAGAGACCATTTTGAGGTTGAGGAAGGAGAAAATTAAGGAACTTTTTTTCAAAGGTCTGATAAAGAGAAATACAGAAATTGGAGGCTTGCTGTTTCGGAAGGTTTTGAATTAGCTGATGTGGGAGAGGCTTTAAGGACTTAGAAATAAATAAAACATTTGCTGAGCACTCGAGAGACTTGTGTGCCTCTTCCACAACAAATTAGTGAATTTAATTTTTCTACAAGTCTCCTACAATAGAATGAAAAATTGTGCCTACTTAACTCCTTATGAAACTTCAATTTAATTCTAATTCAGAACTTTAAGAAGCCACTGAACTTTATAATAAACAAGTTGTTCATAGGCCGAACGCTGTGGTTCACACCTATAATCCCAGCACTTTGGGAGGCCAAGGCAGATGGATCACTTGAGATCAGGAGTCCGAGACCAGCTTGGCCAACATGGCTAAACCGTGTCTCTACAAAAAATGTAAAACTTAGCTGAATGTGATGGCGGGTGTCTGTAATCCCAGCTACTCGGGAGGCTGAGGCAAAAGAATTGCTTGAACCCGGGAGGTGGAGCTTGCAGTGAGCCAAGATTGCACCACTTCACCCCAGCCTGGGTGACAGAGCAAGAATCTGTCCCCTCTCCCGCCCCCCAAAAAAAACAAAAACAAAAAACAGTTGTTCATTGCCCAATCTCTTTAATTATTATACTAAATATTTCCCCCCAAATTTAACCTTACTTTTTAAAAGAATTGCCAAAATAAGTGGTCGTGTTGCCAACACATCCTCTCCTTCTACTTCCAATATTGGTAACATTTCAGAATTCTTTACTTCTTGAAATGTTTCCTCTGGATTTCCCAAAACATTGGGATACTATAGCCTCTATAACCTACACGTGCTGGAACTATACCTCACACGTGTTTGTGCTGTTCTCACTGCCTCTGAGACTAACTAACGCCATTGGAGGACTCGTCCTATTCATGGATTTCATCCATGATTCATTTTCCTCATTATATTTTTACATATTTTCAGCTTTTTGCCTTGTTAATTATGTTCATTTGCCATAATTTCACAATGGCATTATTAAAACATCAGATTGTTCAAAGGGTAAGCTAAATGGATGTCATACCATTTAGAAGAGAGTTTCTCCTTAAATCATTGCTTTCATTTGTGAAGTTTAGACCTTAGAATCACCTCTGTGCAATGTGAGAGTCCTCCCCTAAAACTCTGCAAAGCCTCTTCTAAGTCACGTCATGGTATGCAGGCGTCTCCAAGGGGGAAAGGCTGCTTTTGATGGCTCAGCCAGTTCCATTTCAGTGAAGGGATATCGCTTCCCTAAAATGAACCCCCTCTTAGTAAATGCTCTCCATTCTCTAACAGAGTCAAACCAAACCAAAGAGAGGCACGTTGTGGGAAGTAAGTTCTCCAGTGTTTCTAACCATAAAGCTGGGTTTCTGAAATCCAAGATTACTCCCAGCAGGGAGCCTAAATACAGCCTGAAGCTACAAAAAAATAAGTATCCCTATTTTACCTGTGATGTCTATAAATTGTGACCATTTATTTTCATTCCAGAGTCATACTTTGTGCTGAACCATGAAAAGCAAAACTACATTTAAAATTTTAAACCATAAGCTATTAGAGAAAGGTAAGAGTCTCTTTGTGTTAGGATTTCTTCTGTCTGAAGGGAAGAATAGCAGTTGCCATTCTCTGACATAAGTAGCTCTCATATAATACCTTTCAGGGAAAAAAAAAATTGCTTTTGGACAAAATAACAGTCACTATTCCTTTTTCCCATGCATGAACTTTGGAACAGAAAAATAACATTAACAGATTATTAAACTGTTTGTCACCAAAGAAAAGTAGATGGTATTTTTGTGCCTTGGATAATGTTAAGTGGAGAAAAAAAATCATCCAAGGGATCATCTGTATTTGCCCTGTTTTCAAAATTAATTTTTCTCTTTTCAGTGGAATTCATGATTGTTCTTGGTTTTCAGACTTGTGACTTTGTTCATTAGAGCAAATGGCTTAATTTTTATTCCAAACTCTATATTAAGTTTCAGAGTTCAGCCTGGGAGAAAGGAACTATTGAAAACCTTTTTTGTTTCCTTTTCTTTTTTCTTAAGGGACAGCTTTTGTTCTCAGAGAGTATCAAATTCCAATGTCAGTTTTGTAAATAAGTATCTGTTGTCTCCCCAGATCAAGCTGTGTTTGTCTTATTTGTGCATTTATAGTAAAGTAATCTACAAGTGGTTCCCTGATAAAGTTAACACTTAGTTAATTACCCAGAGCCTTGACATGTCCTGTAATTGCCGCTTTGCTAACAAACATTTGAGACTTGTCTTGGGTAGAATTTGTTGAGGCCTAAAGAAGTAAGCTCTTGATGGATGGGGAACAAACCAAATAAATACAGTATTTTATGTTCTTTTAATTCAGGGCCAAGTGGATTTGGATGAAGTGTTTATTTAGTTTGCTGGCTGTTTCAAGATGCTGTGGCGTATTGATTCCTTTTATTACTAGCAGCCGTTTAACCTGACCTCTTCCAGATCCAGTATTTTAAAAGCCATAAATTTTAACTTTACTTATGAGCAAAGGCTGAAATGCTATGAAAGCCTTTTTATTAGTCAAGCTCTGCCATTTTCGATGCTCTGGTGTCACCCATGGCAACAATATTTAGGGCTTCTTAAATTAGAGTGGCTGCCGGGCTGCTGGGGAGGGGCATAGGCAGCCATAAAATGAAGCTGTAAACATTTCAAGGGTATAGGATTCCATGACGTGATAGCAGACAGGTGCAAGAAAGAAGGGGCAGGCCTAAAGACAAAAGGGTTGGGATGATCGTATTAAATAAACATCTACTTTAGCATCTCAGTTACTGAATAGAATTTGAAAATTAGAAACAGAATACCAGGTAATCAAAGAGCGAGGTGGAGCCAGGGACCAACTCCGGCCACCCATCTTGTAGGTCCACACTGCCTAAGTCATTGTCTGGTCTTCATATTGCACACAAAAGTTCTCTGAAAAGGAAGTTGGAGGAAAGAGACCTTGTTCCAGTGAACAGTTAGCAAACTGGGGAGATGCAGTATTCCTGTCCCAAAGTCCCAGGCATACCCTTAATCTCTGCAATTATAACAAACCAGGAAAGCCACTTTGTTTCCTAAGTTGGGAAAATATATGCTTCACATCATAGACTGATTTGTACAAAATATAGTAAAAACTTTCCAGAATGTCAGTACTTTACTTTTCTAAGGCACTATAACCTGTACTCAGAAGGCAGGCAACTGTTTTGTATCAATCAGCAAATCAAAACCATTTCATCTTCAAATAGCCCAGTGATGAAACTCCTGGACAGGTTGTCTACACTAAAAGTACCTATTTTACCATAAAAAAGTGGAAGAAAAAGAAATTTTATACATGAGTTTACCCCTGAAATGCATGCATACATGAGAATGCCTTGTAGTTGAAGAAGAGGACAAAAAGAAACTAATTCTACTTCTGTGGCTTCCTGGTTTTAACTTATACACATCAGTAGCTTTTGTTCACTTTGTTGAAAATTTCCCATTCATTTTCTAATTGTCAAAAATGTGTGTTTAAACAAATTATTTTTTTCAATGTTATCCCTCTTTTTATTTGATCATGTGGCAAAACTCTAATACAGCACTAGGAAGGTGATATAAGCAAAGAATGATCATTTCACCGTAGGAGAAAATTTCAAGATATAAAAAGATATTGAAAGAATTTAAACAAAAACATCAACAAAAGAGAGATGCTGAATGAAGAGATGTTCCCCCTTTCTTCACTTTGTATTTCTTTGCAGAGAAATTTAATCCAAAATAATATGTGATTGGACTTGGATTATTCTTTCATCTTCCTGGTCTCTTTCTTTTCATTCTTGATAATAGTGTACTTGAGCATCCTTATACTACCTATTGCCAGAAACTGCCCTAGCATTTTAAGAAGCCAGCTACTCATTAATTCAAGTGATGTCTACAAGTTGACTCTTAATAGTTGACTCAGGCAAATTCTGAAAGTTCCAGAGTTAAAAAGGTGTGGGGTTTTGGGAAACCCAGAGTGAGAAAGTGTATAAACACTGTTCAGCAAATGACTGCTTGGGTCTATCTTAAATACAGGCCCAGTTAGCCACTCGTAATTCATCTTAAAGGATTGGTTCTTTCAGATTCACATTTGTTCACAATATAAAAACTGAACCCTTCAGAGTGTGAGAATCCTTCACTATTCCTATGGCTAGAGACTTCTGTCCTAGCAATTCAAGAAGCCAAACTTTTTTTTTTTTTTCTTTTGGACAGTCTTTACTCTGTCTCCCATGCTGGAGTGCAATGGTGCGAACATGGCTCAACTGCAGCTTCAACCTCCTGGGCTCAAGGGATCCTCTTGCCTTAGCCTCCTGAGTAGCTGGGACCACAGGCACGCACCACCATGCCTGGCTAATTTTTTTTATTATTTTGTATAGACAGAGTCTCATTTTGTTGCCCAGGCTTACACATTCTTATGAATTCAAGTCCCTAAATGCAATTCAGTTCACTAAACAGCAGCATAATGTTTAGTCTTTTCTTTTTCTATGACCTTACTTGAATCAAAATGGACCTGAACACTTTCATTACCCAAACTATGGTCTGATCGATATTCTATATCATACTCTTCCTTTTGAATAACAGTATGTAGAATTTTAAAATTGTTAAAAATACTTATAGTAAAATATACAGAAACAAAATTTAACATCTTAATCATTTTTAAGTGTACAGTTCAATAGTGTTGAATACGTTCACATTGTTGTGCAGCCAGCTTTCACTGTACCAGACATTCTAATAAACTCCCCTCTTCCCTGAAGTAAGCCAGCGGCCTTTCCACCCAGAGCAGCTGGTGAATTTGATGATCTTGGGCAGAATGCCCCCCTTTACCCCCACAAGAGGGAAAGCAGCTCTTACCTTGGGGAAGTTACTCAGATTTCTAGAAAAACTTTCTGTAAGGTTGGCTGTCATGGTGTGAATTAAAAGGTTATGTCAGAGGTTAAACTATGCAATTAAATCAAGAAAGCAGATTATTCTAGTAGCTGACATTAACGTTTGAAAAGAGACAGGATTAGCTGTACTTAGTCACATATAAACTGCACAAAGCGAACAAAGGGGAAAAAAATTATTTCACCAAGCTTCCCTTGAAAGAAAATCGTTCCATCTTGCACCTCTAATTTTTCATTTTAATTCTGTTACTTCATGAGGTTCATTATCCTTTTCCAGATTTGCACACGGTGACTGATGCTCTGTGACGGATTGTTTTTGTTTTTCTGCTTTAAAAAATATTCCCTCCCTCCCTAAATAATTATCTGCAAATTAACCTTTTCTCTTACTGGAATATTTGTTGGAATAGAATACAGAAAATAGAAATGTGTAAGCAAGACTGTTTAGACAGGAGATAAATTCTTGGAGGCCACAAGGGTATCATTCATTAAATGACTGCTGCCGTCCTGTAAATGGGCCCCTTTTGACCTGAAAGAGTTAATGCTCTATTGAAAGTGGCTGGGTTGTCCCCAGCCTTACTCCCTTGGAAGGCTCTGACCCATTAATGGCAGTAATAATAATAATAGAAAACAATCCTGCTTTGCTTCCATTACTCTGAAACTGTTAATGGTATCCTAATGTTTTTTATTCTTTTAGTGTATCTGAAAACTGACATTCTGCTCAGCTAAAATTTCAAATGTAATTTTTTTTTCATTACCATTTTACATGCCATGCAAGATGCTGAGTAAGGAATAAGGCAGAGGCTTGTAATTGGTCTTTTAAATCATCATAAACATTTATTTTTCCCCCCATGGCTATATCTAGTGCCAATAACTCAGTCATCAAATGATGGGAAAAACTATTTAATGATGCACCACAAGCTCCTTCCTAAATTTTTACCCAGAACAAGGCAGGGAATATAAAAATATGTCACATTGCTCAAAATTTGATTTTAAAATAAGCACAAAACAGTTTTTTTTCTTTTGTGGGAGTATTAGCAGTGAACCAAGTGTTCCTTTCTTTTTTTGATATAAACCCTTTTTAGAAAAGTCTTGTGTTTTTATATTTTTATTATAAGTAATAATGAAAAGTAAAATAGGGCTGTACGATGTGCAGGGCAGAACTGTGGCTTCTGTTTTGGGAGGCTGACATTTATAAAAGGCAGGTAACGATATTACCCCCTCTGTAGGGCTGTCAAGACAAGGCAAAGCATTTGGCACAGAGACTGTACCATGGTAAGTTCTAAATAAAGATTAACTATCATTATTATTATTGTTGTTGTTCTCTCAGAGCAAAACATCCATCCGAATTTAGGGTACTGAGGCAATACCCACTCAGAGCTATTGAATCCTACCTAGGGCATGGTATAGATAGAAGGCCCTGCCTTACCTATTGTCCATGTGTGTTAGAGTGAATATGTTTGGATCCAGGGTCACAGACTTCAGAGGCGCCTTATTGCCAGTGGGCGTCATAAACCTGTTCATCTGGCCACTAGGGTCCTTATTGGTCTTTTCCCATTCTCTCTGTTCAACCTCATTCCTATACTCCCAGGCCCCATGAGCACTCTGCAGTGGACACATGACTGGGCTTGCTGCCCCTTGGCAGATCCATGTTCTCAGCTCTCACCCATTCTGTCTCCAGGGCCGTCTCTGTTTGATGCTGCTCAATTCCAAGGGATCTGTCTCAGCCTAGAGTCATCATTTTTCTCCTCTGACTTCTGCCACTCCCTCTGTATCTTGCCATATCCCACCTTGTTTGAGGATGCTTTTGAGTTTTGCATTTTGACCTTCATGTAGATTGCTTGTTCCTTGAGAACAGGTGTTCACAAAGATATACCCATGTTGTCTTTTGATGAGTTGAGTCCACATCCTGCAGATCTGGAGGAAAATAGCCTCCTTTTTAATTAGTAGCAACATATTACATGTATATAGACTACTTTACAGCTTTGTGAATTTTTCATACATATATAATTTCATCTTATCATAACAAAAACTTATGCTATTGGCATCCCTATTAACTTAGGCAAGTTACTTTATCTGTGCCTCAATTTTCTCAACTATAAAATGAGGATAATATTAGCGTATACCTCATGTAATTAAACGAGTTAATAGATATATATAAGAATGTGCCTGGTACAGAGATAGCTGCTGCTCTTTTTATCACCATTATCATCATCAATATGATTTTTCCATTATCCCACTTTTACTGATGTGGAAACTGAAGCCCAGAGAGATTAAGTAACTTCCTTAGATTCTAAGCCTTCAAATTCCAAGTCCCCACTGAACATGCCTCCTACACAAATCTTTGTTGTTAAGCACCCTAGACTGCTTTTAGTCCATCATTTCCTTAGAGTCAATTTACAGAAAAGTTTCCAATTCACAGTTTGTCTGGAAATTTCTGTGAAAGGGAAACTTAAAACAAACACAGTGATAAGACACAAACCCTTCTCCAGAAATAGACACCCCCATTCCTGGGAGACAGGTCTCTCTCCTCCTAAATGAGAGGCCTCTGTTGAGTAGTCATGAGAATACCTATGGGAACAACTAGCTCTTAAAGGTGATGCCAGGTTTCCTCCAATCTCTCTAAAATCCAGACAACATATTTAATTAATGTCATTGTAGATCAGTTGTTTGAACCCCTGGTCAACCATAGCAAGAATTGATTTTACCTCTCTTTTGAACGCCATTCTATTTTTCTAAATTGTCTAACCATTGGTAGTATGTCTCTACTTATTACTAATGATCTGGAGAATGGTCCTGTCTTCACAAAGGAGTCAGGGGTCAAGGTGAGCAAACCAATGTAATAAAACTCTTCTCAATGTAGAAGATTTATCACTTGTAAAATCCATGCAGGAACAGACTAGAACATGCCTGTCTATAAGCTGGTGTCAGACACACTTCTCACTGGTGTGGTCAACTCTGTACTCACCATTCCTTCACCAGCAGTCTGCCCTGTTCCTCAAGTATCTGACCTGAGTAGAAACAACTGGTGGTAACGTGGATTGTTATGTGGATGAGAGATTGGAGAATAGAATATGAAGTCAAGACTGTGGGTCACAATGGAAAGAAAACAATGTCAGACTAGTTTTGCAAAGATAATTTGTTGACTCCTAGCAACTAAAAAGTTCAGAGGAACATCCACAAAGAAATGGAGCTGCACCCAGGGTCTCCATGTCAGCAGTACTCTCTTGTACAGTTCTGGTTCCTCTCTTTGGACTTGATTCTTACAGAAAAGCAATATGATTGCCAGAAGCTCCAGGCTTAGATTCTCCCAGTAACCCCAGTAACAAAGACTGCTCACTCTACCAGGCTTAGTTCTAGTTAGCCCTGTGTGTGTCAGTAGCTGTCCCAGAGCTCACCAGGGGGAAGAAATGCACTAATTAGTCATGTCTGGGTCGTAGGCACTGAATGAGAGTTGAGGAGGCGTAGTACACCAAGGAAAGCCACGATGCTCATTTTAGATAGAATAATGGGTGCCGGGTAGGAAAAAGAATGGATGTCAGCACTCGGGGGAGAAAAGAGAGACAGTTTAGGATAACTGGAGAGTCGTGACACTCTTGCTATTTCTCCATGCGCTTCTCTGAGGTAGAGTAAAGCAGTTTCCATGTACCCTGACATCTCAGTACAACCCAGCAAGAATTTCAGTACAAGAAACACTGATCATAGACTTCCCCGAGGGAAGGTTATTAATGGAAGTATCACCTTCTTGTAACCTTGTTTCCCACTGGCAAAGATTCCTCAGGCTGAGTTATTGGGAAACTCCAGTATGCTGTCAGATTTCACAACAACATTAAGTGGTACTTCCTTTTCATATTTGCCACCTCATTTATTTTGTATGTCCCCATGTTATTAGTTTTACTGCCCATTAATCATTATATATTACCAAATATAGTAAAGCGTGCTTATGAGGAGATAGCAAAGGGTCCAGCCACAGCAGTCACAATGAAGCCATGGCAGGAGGAAGCCTAGGGGTAGCAGGCAGTGCCCCCTGTCCCGTCCACCCAGACACATAACCCTGAGCACCTCCTGCCTCCCAAGTGCATTAAGATGTGTTTCTGCACCCTATCCCTCCTCGTCAGAGAAAAACCTGGGGAAAATCATTCTGTTCATTTTGAGGACAGATGACTAACCATGCTAAAAATGTATATGAAGAAATTAGAAGAAATTTGAAATTGTAAAAAGAAAGGAAGAGCAAGAGATTTTATTAGCAATGAGTTCCATTGCTGCAAAATATAGCACTCTCCCTTCCCTTTAATTTATTCCATGTACGCCTTCCATATTATTTTTTCTTTAAATACCAATATCATCGAGCATTTCCTCTGGTAAAAAAAAAACTTAACGGCTTTCTATTGTCCCCTAATTTGGGCCTTGCCTTCTTAGCCAGATTTCAAAGCCCTTCAAGTCTTACTTTATCCTTTCTACCATGTTTATTTCCCACCAATCTCTACCACATTGTTTTTTGTTACTAGTCACTCCATCTTCCCTGTGTCCCCGCCCCCCGTAGACGTGTTTGGACTTTTCCTCGTGCCTTTTCCTCTAAGTGGTGTGCCTGTCCACCTCCTACTTCTCTTACCTATATACCATCCATCTTCAAGGATATGACCCACATCATGCATGAAGTCTTACCCAGTGACTCATAGTCACACTGTGCTTTCTTTTCCCTGACTTCTCCAAGCCTAAAATACTCCAGCCCTTAACTGTGCTCTACATCAGCATTCTTGGTACGTGGTTTGCAGAGATACCTGCTGGCCAATGATCCCAAAAGTCCACGACCTTGTCTGATTTGTAATTCTGTTGATGGTGTCGTGGATTAGTCTGATGGAGAAGACTGAAAGAAACTAAATAGTTATTTACTTGCTGTCCCTGGCATAGTTATTCTCAGGAAATTATTTTAGCATTTTACTTTTTCATGAAAAATATCTTTGCAAGAAATAAACAAGTGTATTTGGGCTACTGGTAGAAGTGAAGGAGATAGAAGATGATTTGAAAAGTAATAAGAAATCTTAGGCCAAAAAAAGTAGAAGTTTTCAGTAAAGAGTGAAAATTCAGAGCTAGTAATGACCCTGTCCTACAATGTATGAATAGGGAAGCAGAAATCCTCTTGTCATTCTGTTGATTATAGAGAATCCTCCTAATGGGTGTACATTTTGTTCACCAAAAAAATATGATGGTAAGAGTTGACATTTACTGAATATTTGCTGTGTTCCGGGTATCATGTTCAAAGTTCTGTATCAGATAATCTTCCAACTACCCCAAAAATGAGGTTCTATCATTATCTCTGTTTTACAGATAAGGAAACTGAGGCACTGAGAGGTAAGAGCCTCACCTAGAGTAACACAAATAGTATATGGGTGGAGCTGGGGCATAAAACTGCTATGGTTGAATGTGTCCCCCACAAGTTCATGTGCTGGAGACGCAGCTCCCAGTGCAGCAGTGTGGAGAGAGGTGGGACCTTTGGGAGATGACTGAGTCATGAGGGCTCTGCCACCATTAACCCATTCATAAATTAGTGGATTAAACCATTCATGGATTGATGGATTAATGGGTTATTGAGGGAGTGAGTTAGTAATCATGAGAATGGTGTATTATAAAAGCTAGTTTGGCCATCTATCATGAGCCCCCCTCAATGTGTGATGCACTGTGCTGCCTTGGGAATCTGCGGAGAGTCCCCACCAGCAAGAAGGCCCTCACCAGATGTGGCCCCTAAACCTTGGCCTCCCCAGCCTCTAGAACTAAAGGAAGTCAATTTCTTTTCTTTATATGTTACCCATTCTCAGGTATTCAGTTATAGCAACAAAAAATGGACTAAGAGAACCCAAGATGTCTAATGTCAGACTGTGCTTGTAATAGCAATTGCTTTAAAGAGTAAATTATGAGTGAATGCCAAAGATGCAATTAATTAGCTGAGTAAACAGGTAACATGGCTACCATTGGAAATATGAATCCAGATAAATCCAGGTGTATGTACAAACAATTTATTTTCTAAAATTTGGGGCCTTGTATTCCCCTGAGATGGGTCCTTCTTGAGCTTTAAGGATCTCCTCCATGTCGATTCTCTGGGGTTATGGTTTCACGAGTGTTTATATTTGCTCTACACAGAGACTAGAATGTCTTTGACTAAGCTAGGTGTTTAATCTTTTATTTCTGAGGCAGCAAAGAAAATGGGAGGAATTTCAGCTCAAGGTTTGTCAGACCAGGAAAGCCTCATGTAGCATCTCAGTAGCCTTGCCAAGTCAATAGGATGACATTTCCTTGTCTGCACTCTCAGGGAACTTAAAAGAAGAATTGGGAAAAGGTTGAGTGTTTGTTCTGAAATTTACATGAGATGTAGGACTGAGGCACTGCCTCTCAGGAATGTGAAGGGAAATCACAAAATACCATTGGAAATCCCCTCAATTCACCATAGAGAATACAAAATTACTGTTTCAAAGAGTCATTTCATCAGTCAAACACCAGATGAAATAGTTGGCTTGTGTTTAAAGATAGTGACACAGTGCTATAGACAAAATGTTTGTTTCCCTCCAAAAATCATACATTGAAATGCTACACCACAATATGATGGTATTAGGAGGTGGGGTCTTTGAGAAGTGATTAGGTCATGATGCCGGAACCCTCTTGAATAGGTTTAGTGCTCTTATAAAACAGGCCCCAGAAAAGTCTTCCACATGAGGATGCGGCAAGAAGATGGCCATCTATGAACCAGGAAGTAGGTCCTCAACAGACACTGAACCTGCCTGTGCCTTGATATTGCACTTCCCAGCCTCCAGATCAGTGGGCAAATACATTTCTGTTGTTCGTAAGCCAGTTTATGAAATTTCATTACAGCTGCCCAAATGGAGTAAGACAAAAGTTAGTACCAAGAAGTAAAATGACACTATAACAAATACCTAAAAATATGGAAACAGCTTTGAAACTGGATAATGGGTAGAGGCTGAAAGAGTTTTTAAGTGCATACTAAAAAAAGCCCACATTGTCATGACTGGACTTTTAAAAGGTGATTCTGGCAAGGGCTCCAAAGAAAAACAAAAACAAACAAAAAAAGCAACAGCAATAACAACAAACACCACCACCCACAACACCACCATCACAAGAGGAGAGCTGTAAAGAAAGCCTCGATTTCTCAGTCTTCTTAGACGATACCCACATAATCTTGAATAGAACGTTGGTAGAAATATGGATAGTAAAGGCCATTCTTAATGAGGTCTCAGATGGAAATGAGGAACATGTGATTCATGGAAACTGGAGAAAAGACCATCCTCCATATAAAGTGGCAAAGAACTTTGCTGAAGTGTGTTGTTGTTCTAGTGTTTTATGGCAGGTAGCACTTGTAAGTTATGAAATTGGGTATTTAGCTGATGCTATTTGTAAGCAAAGTTCTCTGATTTCTCTAAAATCCAGATAGCATATTTAATTAATGTAATTGTAGATAGTTTGTTTGAACCCGTAGGCACAGCCTGGCTTTTTCTGACTGCTTATAGTAAAATGGAAGATGAGAAACATGACTTAAAGATGGAATTGCCCATCAAAAAGGAAGCAGAGCTTAAAGATTTAGGTATTTCTCAGCCTATCCATATTGAAAAGTCTGAAAAAGACTGTTTGGGAAAGAATACTAAGGATATGGTCAAACAACTATTTGACAAGGAGGTTAGTATGGATCAGCCATCTTAGCAGAAGCCAGGAGCTATTCTCCAGGACAATGGAAGAATGACTCTGAAGGCAATTCAGTGATCATCAGGACAATCATTTCTGCCAACAGGCCCAGAGTACAAGGGCCCTGGAGACAGAGTGGTGTCGAAGGAAGGGCTGCTGGTGCCCTCAGGACCTCAGTGCATTCTGCATAGGGCAGCCAAACACCACAGGTTCTGTTCCTTGTGCTATATCGTCAAATTGCTTGCACACCCAGGTACAGCTCCAATGGGACCTAGTGTAGCATGGATCACAGAGGCTACCCCTCCCAAGGGCACAGGCAGCAACTTTGGTGGCATCCACACAATGCCATCTCTGCTGGTGCAGAGAGCTATAGTAGAGCCCTCATGAATGGGATTAGTTTCCTTATTTAAAAAAGGCCCCCAGAGAGTTCCCTTGCCCCTTCCACCATGTGAGGACACAATAAGAACACAGGCATCTATGGACCAGGAAGCAGGCCCTCACCAGACACCAAATCTGTCAGCACCTTGATCTTGAACTTCGCAGCCTCCAGAACTGTAAGATAATTCTGTTGTTCATAAGCCACTCAGTCTGTGGTATTTTTGTTATAGCAGCCCAAATTAACTCAGGCACACATGAAAACTATAAATCTTGAAACACAGGAATCATACTCAGGGTGGTGAGATGCTCAGCATGAGAGAGACAAGCAAAGAGCCGCAGAGAACAACTCATTTCTCCAAACTCCTGTTCCCTCCCAGACACACAGTCCCTCAAGGGCACACTCTCATTGAGAGGGAAGGTAAGTGAAATTGTTCTCATTAAGTGATTTTATCCTGCCCATCCTCCTACCTTTTTTCTAAATTTCTCTCATCATGAACATACAGTTGAATTTGGGTAAGATCAATTGTGTGTGATTAGACTTCATTTTGTACAGGAAAAAATTTAGTAAACTGTAAAGCCACAGAAAATGTTAGTTATAGTCACATTTACCTTCCATTCCTCTTAGGACCAAGCACAGTTATGAGCCACAAAAAATACCCAGTAAATAATTGTCAACGGCTGACTTGATTTTGGCTTGACATTTTAACATTAGATTGAAACCTTGCTTAAAGTATATTTATAGAGAAATTGTTATTCATGTGAACATGAAACTGAAAAACCTCACTTTCTATCAGTTTGGTAAATAACTCAATAATTGAGAATTGAAATGCCCTTTTTTTTTTTCAAGTACAATCAGATACATATAAAAAGGGGGAAAATACAAAAAAATTATAAAAATAACATTGACCTTAAAAAATACAGGTGCCCAGGCTGTACAATATGTAAAGATACCCTCATGTAGGTGCCCTCCAAGAAATCAATCAAACTTTGACCTTTTATGTTATGCTAATGGTTTTTGAGGAAACATTAAAATTCTTTATAATATGCCTTATTTTGAGAGTACTGTTGTATATAACCCACATAAACATACAAACCACTCAACAATCAAAAGCAGAAGAAACATGTACTGTTTTAGCAAGACATACAAAGAGTTAACGGCAAAAGGAAAGAGAGGGGAAAAAATCACTACTATGGTCTGTGTTTAGAATATAAAGCCTGTTACCCAGATATACGAGGAGGAGGTGGAAGGCAAATAAAGGTGTTCTTGGCAGTAGGTAAAAATAAGACTATTTAAAGCACACATGAGGTAGAAATGGCAGAAAAGGTTAATATTACAAAGATAAGTTTAGCAAAAGGAACAACTACTGTAAAAAGAAAGGCAAAATATAGAGATGAGTGAATAATTATAGGTAGGGCAGAAATTATTAAATCATTGAAAGCAGGAAAAGAACCTAAGGGTTGTATTAACAAAGAAGAGGAAGCTGTATGTGGGCTTTGAGAAAGTGAAGCAATTGTGGTCTGTGTTTCTCCATGTAAAACTTTGTTCAGCCTCACAGCACTGAAGAAAAGGGGATCCCAGTGTTGTAAGTACCCTTTACCTTCATGTTCCTTTTTTCCTCCAGCGAATGTTTGTGTCGTAGATCTCTGTACTGAGGATACAAAACTCAGTAAGTCTAGGAAAGGTAGGTAACATTTTTTGATCCTGTATCACAGGTAAGAAAGTTTCCCACACTGGTCCATTTATTTGACCCTCAAATGAGTATTCTGATACTTATGTAAATAATAAAGGTAGTGTTTTCCTATAAGTACCCACATGTCTCTTCTGGAGACCAATGCTGTGTACTTAATTTTTCAGTTATTTTCTTGAATGCAACTTTTTATTTTTTTGTTTGCTTGTTTTGTTTTTTTAATCCAGTAGAGTCTTTCTAAGGGAGGAAAGAATGAAAACAGAAGATTAAAACACACCAGCATGCTGGGATTGGTGTTGTCTGGGTTCCTCAGCTGCCCTAACAGAATCTACCTACAGATAAAGTTATATATGTATTTTTAGAAATAGTTCAACCACTAAGTTGAACCATGGAGTACATTTTCTTATCTGTAAGATAGAGAAAAAAAGAAAAGAAAGAAAAATGTCATGAGAATATTTTTGGTGTAATGAATTCACTATTTGTAACATTTTGGGGACATAATCTGAGTTCAGGAAGGAAACCTAAACATGGCATAAAATTTTGACTATTTCTTTGTGAAAGAAGGAACTTTTAGTAAAGAAAGTTAAAGTGTATAGCAATACTTGTTAAACATTTGAACACACTTGAAGGGCCATGCCCATACTCATAATCAAGGAATTTATTTGTTCGCATAATCTTCCCATATTTTCTCTGGATAGTTTCACTTTAAAATAAAGTGTTTGAAGATAGGGTAGGGGAGATTATGCAAATGTATGAATCTTAATGACAAGTTCATTATTGAACATTTTGATGTAAATTTCAGGAAACGATTAAAGACCCTGGGATTTGTGAGACTTAAAAGAAAAATTCCACTCTTGGAGAACTTGGAAATTGCCAGTAAAAGAACTGAGACCCAAATGACAGCAGATAATGTAAAGCCAAATTGCATTATGCCCTATGGTAATGAATAGGAAACAGGGCACTGTGATAAGCTTGGAATGATGATCAATATTTGGAACACTGTGATAGGCAAGAAGGTAATTAGGCCCATTATGAACACAGTTAACACAGATAACATAACTTGGGAAATTATACATTTGGATATTACAGAGAATTTTTTAAAGGCTAATGGATTTGCAATGATACCAAGTAAAGCATATAAGGCATTTTGCCTCTAGGAAATCTACTTTTAAAAAATCAAACACAGAAATTTTTCAGTAAATGTAATCTAAAATGAAAAGACAAAGTGAAATATGTGGGAGAATAAAGTGGTGTTGTGCCTACTACTTGGAATTTACAATAATTTTGTATTCAAAGAGTTTTACATTTATTAATTTCACATCACAGCTCCCCATGCAGCAGGAAAGGCATTTCTATTGTGTTTGTCCAAGTTGACTGCTCATAATAAGGCAAGGCCAAATTGATAATAAAAGCAAGCTATCTTGACAAATGCTCAGCCTTCCCAGGTCTCATGCTGTGACCCCTGGATGGCGTTATAATAATCTTTATCCCTAATTTACGATGGGAAACAATCCCTTTATTTTAGAAGGAAAGACTGTAACTTAATTAATTTTCACTAAGTGCCTTGAGGGCCATTGATGTTATTGAAATGTACAAATTAATACATTATTTATTGTTAATTTATCATAAGTATTTGTTAATTATAAGGCTCTAGCTGGGAGAAAAACTTGCCATGTATCTGGAAGTGAATACCTTCCCTAAAATTATTTCTCATTTTTTAATATGGGTGTATTGGAAGCAATTTCATCAATAATAGAAGATCCAATTACTGGTCTTCTGGATTAAGGCATTCTTTTATTGTGAGATTTTTAATGCTAAAGTGGGAAGTTCAAACATTGCCAATTAAATCTCAGACTAATTAAGTGATTATAGCCTAAGGAGAAGGGCAACTAAGACTCCAATATTAATCTATCTTATCACAATAGCCTCTATATGTGATGAACAGATGAACATATATATACCTATGTCAATAGAAGAAGTGTAAGGCATTGTTTGCAAAAACAATTTAAGGAGTTTAATTGTTTGAAAAAAGTTTAAGTTGTTTCCCTTTTCGAATAATAAAGACAGCATTTTTTATGAAGTCCTTTTCAGCTGTTTGTAGAATGCGTGGTCGTATTTAATAATTCAATGATGGATTGCAGCAAATCTAAGATTTCACTCATTGAAATGTTTAGAGGTGGTACAAAAGTGACTGTGACAGTAATGATCACCAATGCTTTATGAGCACTCACGACATGCCAGGCACCTTCTATGCTTTTCTTATCCTCAATTTTATAGATAAGGGAACTGAGGCACAAAGAGGTTATTAACTCAAGAAGTAATTAGCAGAGCGGGGAATGTTTGGATATTCTACATCCTCCTTTTAATCCTTCAGTATTAACCACTACCCTCTAGATAGTTTTATTCTCTATTATTCAAATCATCTGCCTGTGGAGAAGCAACAGCAGTGCTCAGCTGTAAGGCAAGGGCAGCAATCCAAGACTGAGTCAGAGAAACCAAGGTCCACATCCAAACTGTCCTCCAGGAAGGACCTTCTGTTTCATACCATGTTGAAATGAGGCTTTCTATAATACCTAGAAGGCTGGGGCAGCAGTTTCTCAGCATCTTAAGAATCAGTTTCATAGTGGCCCCTCTCCAACTAGGTGGTAGCTCTCTCATGGGCCTTTTGCCACCCTTTTTATGCCTACAGGAGACATGGTGGGCATTTTGCCTGGCACAGCTTCTTTAACTCTTTAGTCTTGGGGTGTGTGTGTGTTCACTTTTCATAATGCTGTATTTTTGGGAATGGAGTGTAGTAGGGGATGTATCTGAGGATTGATTTGTCCAGAAGACATGGCCCTGAAATTTCTCTCTACTCTATATAGGACCATGTCAAGCCAATCCTTCATTTGGAAACAGATGGAATCTTTAAAAGTGCTATAACATCTTTTTAAAAAAAAAATAAAAATTGTGGCATTTTTCTATGAGGCCATAATTTTGAGAGAAAATTTGGCACCTGACATTAAGAATGTTTTTATTATACCACCTTGGTATAGCACCTTCTTTTAGCACCCTTGATAATTGTGTGTCATCTGTTTCACAAATCTTGTGTATGTTGAGCTCGTGTTTGTGAGGGGAGGATCCGTTCATCTCGATCTTAAAGAACATGGACGTAGAAGCCACAACCAGTATCGCATCAGCTACAGATGAAAATATGAAGAGTCATCATATTTGGGGAGAACTTCAATGGGATCGAGTGGCTGAGGTTTTGATTTCAATAAATTTCTCACTCAAAAGAGACCTCTTCTTGAGACCCCTGCTTTTAGTGGAAGCCTAGAAAAAAATGTGATTTGTGTAAATGGTGAGGCTAGACATAGACAGTGAATCTTCTCATTTTAAAAGCTGTACAATTTTCTACGCACCATCAACCTAAACTGAAATTGGTGAGAGTAGGAGTAGGGAAGAGGGATTGAATGTGGCAATTTATTGTACTCCACACAGTCTTTACAGGGAGGATATTTTATTCCAAGTGTTTTGTTGGAATTTAACACTGATGCCCCTTCCATGGCAGGTAACCTTGACCTTCTGTAGGAGACCTCAAACATATGAAAGACATGGGAATCCCTGGAGAAGGTCCTTGTCAGAGGCCCCAGTTCACTGTATCTGTAAATCCTTATAAGGACTTCCCTGATTTTGGTTCTCTTCTCTAATATCAGTCCCTATTCTACAGCTACATTCTGTGCATTCTCCAGGAATAAACAGAATTATTTTTCCAATCCTGAAAACTCCAGAGTCTACATTTACAACCTAAGGACTCAACCACCCTTTCTGCTTTTAATATTACCATGTATTACATCCAATAGAGCTAGGTTGTAATATTGCCCAACATCAGTTAGTACTTCTACTTTGTGACTTCTATTTATACAGAGTGAATTAATTGTCAACTCTATTAATCTTGCAAAATCCATGAATCCTTAATGTTCAGTTTGCTTAGAATGAGAAACAGTGTATTTGTTTCTTCTTAGCTATGACTTCTTGCTGAGCTTCACATGAGCTCCTTTTAGATAACGTGCCTTCTATCTTGGACGATTTACTTTCATGTTCCCCAGAATTTATTGCTAACGGTTGACGTGAATGCTTACAGTTTGGGCTCTAATGTAATCTCCTGAATGGCAATTAATAAATAAAAGATGGTTGCTATTGCTGGCAGAGAATCAGGGCTTTCTCGGATAGTTTTCATCTTCATGTTTTCACCAAACTTCATGTCAGACATCCCTAGGGGTTGATATTATAAAATATTTTCTGTAAACTCCAAAGCTTTTACTATTGCTTCAATACCCCCAAACCTCTGTGATGCCTTTTGTTTTCTTGTCAGAAATGATCTTATTCAATTTCTGTTTCTTCAACTTATCTTCCTTCCTGGGAATATAAAAAATATGCCTCTTTCTGGATTTAATAGTAACATATCCTCAGTATTTATGACTTGCAAATAACAGCTGAAATTTGTCCCTGAAATTTCTTGTTTTTTTTTTTTTTTTTGGCTTAGTCTTATCTCTGTTGCACTTATTGAATATACTCTGTTGAATTTACTGAATATTGAATTGCACTTACCCTACATTAATAGCCAGTAGGGTTTATAAAATGCAGTGTTTATTGTCATCCTGTATATTGTTCAAAGTGCAAAGTTGTCTCGTGTAAGTTAATGATGAAACTATAAAGCAATATCCAATTTTTGCAATTTGCCTACTTGACAAGGCTCCAGGGTTAATCTAGCCTAATATTCTTATTTTAGAAATGAGGAAAATGTAGGGCAGTTTAAGCTATTTGACCATAATCAGATAGAGGGTGCAGAGCAAATACATCTTTAGACAGTAAAGTACATGGTACACAGCAGAAAAGCTGGAACTAGGCTGCCTCGGCCCAGCTCCTGGTCTGGATGCTTATTAAGTGTGTAACTTCAGACAAGTTATGTCAATGCTATGTGCCTCAATTTCTGAATCTGTAAAATGGGGCTAACGGTAGTACCAGTAGCAACTATAAGGATTATCGTAAGTTACTGTGGGTGAGGCATTTAGAATCGTGCTTAACACAGAGTAAGCACTCCATGCTTTGTTAGCTATTAGGATTATTGTCATTATGTTGACTATTTTTAACACATTCAGATCATAGGAAAAGGTGCGTATTGCTATTTCACTTCACATGGGTATATATATATACATCAGAGCTTTGTTGTACTTCTTTTTGTATTCCTTAATCCTGTGTGAAGCTGCTAGTAGTGTTCATAGTGGCAGTGATAGTAGAAGCAAAAATAATGATGATAGTAATAAAAGGTAGTGCCATTTATTGAGCCTTGCTAGGTGCTAACATTGAAGTAGGTACTTTACATACATAATTCTTAATAAATACTCCATCTATTGATAAATGACACAGTCGTTTATTTCCAGAAATGCAAGTCTAGCCTCTTCATGACAGTAGTTTCCTTCGTAACTGGAAAGGAACATGAGCTGTGTTTCTGGTGGAAAAGCTTTGACTGTAGAAACAAGAGCCCTGAAAGAATTCCTTCCATCTTAAAGATAATCCTTGTGCTGCTAATATTTATATAACCTAATCCTGTTACTGATAATTGGGAGACTAGCTGGGGGTGGGGATGGAGGTCAGGGAATGGAGTGGGAGGGGGCAGGTAGAGGCCAAGGCAAACTGCACAAATGAAAAACATTATATACCAGAAAAGAGATGATTCAGATTCAGTTGTGCTTTATATTTTCTGTTTTATAATTTTACATTGCATTAAAAGGTTGTCCCTTTTCTAGATACCCAAACAGGAATACATTCAGAACAATAGCATCAACATGGAAAAGTTCTTTTCTTTCTTGCTTTGCATTATTGATTGATTGATTAAATAAACTGCAGTTACCATACATTAATAGCCAGTAGGGTAAGGTAAAGTGTTTAATTACAGAAATCACAGTCACTTCAATGTTCTTTTATTTCCATGCCCAGTATGTTCCTTACTAATCACATGAGCAACCATGGCAATGATAAAAGCTGTCAGGTGTGGGAGTGCTAGGACGATACTGGAAGAGAAGTTCTCGTCATGTTAGGTGCTTGGTATGTTTGTGTGTGTCTGTGAGTATGCATGTGTGTATGTGTGTATACTCACATATATGAAATCACTCTCATTCACACTCATATATAGTCTCTATAAACAGCTACAACCTTTTAAATTCATATGTGTGTGTATATACCTATAGACACACATGCATATACACTTCTACATAGAAATGTACATATAGTCATATTAAATCTTATCACAGCTCTAGAAAAGGAAACGGAGGCTCAGAGAAGTCAAACCACTTGTTCGAGGTCACAAAAGGTGGCAAAGCTGGAATATAACCCCAACTCCCACCCACTTAACACCCCTTTTTTGGGATGTCCAGACAGAAATATTCTTAGAACAATAGGATTACACCACACTGCCCCATTAGAAGAGGGGTGACCTTTTGTCCTTTCTTTTCCAGAATCTCCAAGCAAAGATTTTGGTCCAACTCTGGGTTTGAAAAAGTCCAGTTCCTTGGAGAGTCTGCAGACTGCGGTGGCCGAGGTCCGGAAGAATGACCTTCCTTTTCACAGGCCCCGGCCACACATGGTTCGAGGCCGAGGCTGCAATGAGAGCTTTAGAGCAGCCATTGACAAATCCTACGATGGACCCGAAGAAATAGAAGCTGGTAGGACAGTATGCTTCCTTAAATGGCTTTCTCATCTCATTGTTATCTGCAAATCACGGGCAAGAATGTGTGCTTAACTACAGAAAAAAAATGATTTAAGGATCACAATTATATTTTTGATATTAAAAGTAATTCATTTTCCTGATATGTTTTGCCCTTTGGCTTAACGAACATGGAATTGGAGAATGCAATATGCAATTTATTTTACAGTGCAAGGCTAAAGAAATGTTCTCCTTCACTTTTCTACAAGGACCAACTGTCATTTACCCTTAGGGTAGGAGCACTAAGTATGCATTTCTTGACATTCTCATTCGAGTCATTAGAGGCAGCATCAATCCAAAGACTCTGACTGCATTAATTGGGTAGAAGCAGTTGGGATATTTTGTACTGAAAACTCCCTCCTCCCCCTGTTTGTTTCCCAGCATGCGAACTTTCTGAGCTGATCAAGGTTAACAAGCCAGCTTTCAGAGAGATTACTGCTTGAACACCTATCAAGCCTTTCATACTACCAGCTAAGCAACCAGTCGTCTCCACTCCCAGCATCAAATCTTGCTCGAAGTAACCAGATTTAGGCAGTCAGATCTTCAAAGGGCACAAGTAACCACATGGAAGGGTAGAACTCCAGAGTGCTGTTATTCATTCTTTAGCATTTTCCATGTCAGTGTTTCTCTATATACTAACTGCATGTGCCCCTGACCATGGGTATTGATTATTTTTTCTCTGTACAGACGGTCTGTCTGATAAGAGCTCTCACTCCGGCCAAGGAGCTCTGAATTGTGAATCTGCCCCTCAGGGGAACTCAGAGCTAGAGGACATGGAAAATAAAGCCAGGAAAGTCAAAAAAACGAAAGAGAAGGAGAAGAAAAAGGAAAAGGGCAAATTGAAAGTCAAGGAGAAAAAGCGCAAAGAGGAGAATGAAGATCCAGAAAGGAAAATAAAGAAGAAGGGCTTCAGTGCCATGCTGAGGTATGGTCCTGCTTTGAAGGCAAAGTTGGGTTTGTTTCTCATTTTGTCTCTCCTGGTGAAATCACTCCTTTGTCTGTACCCAGTAAATAGTGCATACTTTCCCTCATATTCAGCTAAATGCATGCAGCTCTCAAGTGTGACTGTACTTGTTCTCTTTCTGCAGAGGCAGAGGAGCTTTTTGGGGAACCTCACAGTGATGACAGGACACCATCTTAAGTTTGTTGTCAAAGAAAGGTCAACACTGTGCCAGGCACAGAGGCTCATGCCTGTAATCTCAGTATTTTGGGGGGCTGGGAGGATTGTTTGAGCCCAAGAGTTCAAGACCAGCCTGGGCAACCTAGGGAGACCCTATTTTTTTTTGAGACAGTCTCACTTTGTTGCCCAGGCTGGAGTGCAGTGGCGCAATCTCAGCTCACTGCAACCTCCGCCTCCTGGGTTCAAGCGTTTCTCCTGCCTCAGCCTCCTGAGTAGCTGGGACTATAGGCACACGCCACAACGCCCAGCTCATTTTTTTATTTTTAGTAGAGTGGAGTTTCGCCATGTTGGCCAGGAGTCTTGAACTCCTGACCTCAAGTGATCTGCCTTGGCCTCCCAAAGTGCTGGGGTTACAGGCAGGAGACCCTATTTCTAAGAAAAAAAAAAAATTAGCCAGGCACAGTGGTGCATGCCTGTAGTCCCAAGTACTCAGGAGGGTGAGGCCAGAGCATGGCTTGAGCCCAGTAGTTCAAGGCTGAGCTATGATTGCACCATAAAAGAAAGGCCAATGCTTAGTAGAGGCATGGACAATGCCTGCAGTCCTTTGTACCAACGTGTTATGAAAATAAATACTTCCTCTGGCAGCACAGGGAAAGTGAGAGGCGGGGAAGCCCTACGTGTTACCTCTGGAATACCTCTTTTGAAGCAGGGGAGTCAGGGTAGATGAACTTCATCCCTCTGTGACTCTAGGTGTGCAGTGGCCGGGCACATCACTTGTCACCTCCAGAGGTACTGTGATACAGGGGAGATGTCACTGGATCTGGGCTCAGATGCCCCAGTCTGGATCCATGACTCTCCACACATGAGCAATGGGGCTTCACACACATTGCTTAGCTTCCCTGAGCCTTACTTTCCTTACTTTTAAAATGAGGCCAGCATACTTGCTCTACTGACCCAGCATAGTTGTGAGACAAGATTTCATGTGCTATACATTCATTCACTAGACAGGGCTCAACATGGCACAGTCAGAAAATAGCTCTGTTTCTTCTCTCCCCTTCAAGTATGCCTTGTTGAGGCTGCCTTCTCCACACCCTGACATCTCAGCTTTCTGGCTGATAGCTTTCTGGTCACTTTTGGGTAAAAAAAAAAAAAAGCAACTTGTTTGTCGGGGGCTAAAATGTTCAATCCAATGTAAATGAAAGCTTTCTTCCTTTCTGTCTGTTGGACCTGAACCACAAGGTGCATCCTATGGTATGGTGGGAGGCAGGATTCTACCTTCTCCCATTTCTCAGTCTTTGGAACCAGGAGACAAAGACATGATTCAATAGGATAGAATTTTACTTAACTGGCATATCTGGTATAATCTGGCCATCAAGAAACCTTTGTGGCTACTTTTGTGGATTTTCTTAGAGTGCTCCTTACTATACCAGTCACTAATGTAGGTCATTTTCACAATAACCTATTCCCCTAAGCCTCTGACCTCAGACATATACCCCTGAGTCTCCTTACCCCAATTGGTAGATTTCTTGGACAGTGCCAGTTTGAGACAGCTCTAGCCTAACTTAGAGCCACAGCATCTTCCTGGCTTTCTAGAGTTCCTGATCTCCCACCCTCCAAATGATGCAAGTACAGCTTGTTCCCACTGTTCCGCTCCTCCTCACCCCGTCATAGAGATGTTCCAACCAGCCTCGCATCTTCAGACTTCTCCAGGCACGTCCCATACCACTCTGGGCCTCTTCCTCCAGGAACACACATCAGACTCTCCCAAGAATGCTGTCATGCATGGGGAAGGGAGGAGGCAATTTTTGCAAGTCACAAAATAAAAAAGTAGGAAGTGGGGTGACAATCTCCTGTTATACAATTACCTCCAAATTCCCTGAGAAGTACCCCTTTCTATGACTGTCTTTACTCCTACAATTTCTTCTCAAATCAATTGATCGCTATACTTCTATGGGCTGAAGGTGAATGATGGGAGATGATGGTTTAGGGGCCATTTTGGCCACCTCTTATGAAACCCTTAGGAGATATCTCATTTAAGAATGCTGGGTGTATTTATTACCAATTGTTCTCATTTAGTGATCATCAACTGAAATTTCCACATAGGAAGGAAAGTTCTATCATTCCATATATAAGTGACATTTAGGGAATACAAATAATCCTCACACCAGTGAGCCTTCCCATTACATTTCCAGTGCTCATGAAATGCCAAGCAGGGTTTCTCATGCTCAAAAATCTTGGGAGTGATGTTGCCCCTGGATGTGTTATGACAAGACTGGCTAAGGTCCTGCTATCACCTGGGCTGAGGTTACCCCAGCAGGCCTGATGTCATAATAGGTATCTGACGATTAAAGAACAAAATTTCGGCCAGGGATAGTGGCCCACATCTGTAATCTCAGCACTTTGGGAGGCCAAGGTGGGCGGATCACCTGAGGTCAGGAGTTCGAGACCAGCCTGACCAACATGGAAAAACCCCGTCTCTACTAAAAATACAAAATTAGCCAGGCGTGGTGGCGCATGCCTATAATCCCAGCTACTTGGGAGGCTAAGGCAGGAGAATCACTTGAACCTGGGAGGCAGAGGTTGAGGTGAGCCGAGATCACATCATTGTACTCCAGGCTGGGCAACACAAGTGAAACTCCATCTCAAAAAAAAAAAAAAAAAAAAAATTCAGCTAAGCATAGTGGCTCAGGCGTGTATGTAATTCAAGCACTTTGAGAGACTGAGGTGGGCAGATCACTTGAGCCCAGGAGTTACAAACCTGAACAACATGGCAAAACCCCATTTCTACAAAAAAAGCAAAAATAAACAAATTAGTTGGATGTGGTAGCATGTGCCTATAGTGTCAGCTACTCAGGAGGCTGATGTGGTGGGAGGATTGACTTAGCCTGGGAGGTAGAGGATGCAGTGAGCCATGATCCCTTCACTGGACTCCAGCCTGGGTAACAGAGTAAGACCCCATCTCAAAAAATTAAAATTAAAATAAAAAGAACAAAATTTCAGCAAATTGAGTTCTAACTATTGAATTGGCTTTTATTAGTGATTCATAAATCGGTCCACATCCCATCTATAGAATAGAAAGGCACTTAAGTGAGATGAGCAGAAGGTGTGAGCTTCATAGGCAGAACAAGACTGAAGAAGGCAAAAACAAGGAACAAAAAGAGGATGCTCATTTCCAAATTGCATTCCTTATAGGGTTAAAGTAGAGGGACTTTATCATTCCAGTTCCTGTCCCTGGTCGTCCTTTGATTGGTTGCTGGGAATCTCCCGTATTTTGGGAAACTGACCCATTTCTAAGTTCAATTTGATTATATGGCACATAGCATGAGTGACTCTATTCTGGTTTGGTCTGGTCTGTTGTGGCCTACTCCAGGAGCTCAAATAATGGCCTCCCATGCATTATTGAATATGATCTATAGTCTAGTAAATGCCAATAGATATTTGTCCTGATGGCTTCTGTAGACTCTGTCCTTCCAGTTGCCATTTTGAATTTTAAACTTGCCCATATTCTAGATAATTATTAGGATTGCCAGAATTTATGAACTGTGAGTTAACCATCTTGATGATAATGACAACATGTAATTGCAATATATTTAGATAAGAATTTTGTCTTTGAAGGGATGGAGTTGAGAGGTGAAAATTACAGGCTCTGCCTATGTACTTTCTGAGTTCTATCCTGGTTTCTCTAATTTTCACTTCTGTAACACTGAGCAAGTTCCTTAACTGCTTTTGTCTCAGTTTCTTCATCTGAAACATGAGAAGCATAATAGAATTATCATTTTTATGAGAATTATATTTTATTAGATGTAACATGCTTAGACCTGTGCCTGGCAAGCAATAAACATTCAATAAATGTTAATTATTGTAGTCAACATAATAATGACCCCTGAAGGTGTCTGCATCCCAGCCCCAGTACCTGTGTAAATATTATGTTACATGACAAGGAAAATTAAGGTTGCAGATGGAATTAAGGTTGTTGACCTGAACATAAGATGATTATCCAGCATTTTCCCCAATATGCCCAATGTAATCACAAGGGGCCTTAAAAGTAAAAGAAGAAAAGGTGACTATGGAAGTGAGGTGCAGAGAAATGTAGTGCTGCCGGCTTTCAAGATGGAGGGAGGGGACCATGAGCCAACAAATGTGGGCAGCCTCTAGAGGCTGGAAAGGGCAAGGAAATGGATTCTCTCTGGGGAGCAGTAGAAAGGAATGCAGCCTAACAACTCCTTGAACCCCTTGGATTTAGCCCTGTTGTGTTCTTTGAACCACTGTTGTAATTTCTTACAGCATCAAATCGAAAACTAATAATAGTTATCATCATAATTATTTTTACTGCTTTTAAAATATCATAGTAATGTATAAGGAAAAGTTTTTTCTTTAAGGTGTTAACAAAAAACACTATTAAAAGATTTAACTAAAATAGTCTATAAATATAAAAACTGTTAGAGCTTCACATATCCCATTTTCTAGAATATTACTAAATTAAACCTTAACTTTATATTTTATTTTAGATGATTGATTTGGCAGGTTCATACTTCATTGCCCATAATACAGTGCTGGTTCTTCCCTTTTATTGTCCAATATATTCTGTATTTTCATATAGTAGAAATCACAGGTCCTGGATCCTTTAGACATTTAGCATCTCGGGCTTTGTTTCTTTCCACGATTATAGCAAAATTAAGATTTGAAAGGTGGTGTTTGATTTTATCTTCCGTGTAAAAATAGCAACTGTTTTCCATAGCCTTTTGCATCTGAGTTTGTGAGCATATTGGAGTTACTGCTACATGCACATTTTCAACAACAAAGAACACAAAGCTGTTACCATTAGCCAACAGATTTTGCTTTAATTCTCATCTGTTGCTCAGATGCTATTGACTTAGTTTCTTTCTCATTTAAAAAAGATTGATTGCTTTAAGGTTCTCTTGGAGTTAGATGTGTATTTGAAATATGTATTATTTTTTCCATTATCTGCATTTCTGAAGATAGGGTTTTGGGATGGGTCATGCAGTTACACCATGTAGAATGGCACCTGGCCAAGGGGGTGAGTGAAGATTTAAATCCTGCCTCCCTGTCCTCACCAAGGCCTGCATCATGAAAGTGTGAATGCCTTAGCAGTGTTCCTGTTCTTGTTTGTGAAAAGCTAAGTGTTTGCACTTTTCTGATATTAGCTGGTCCATTTGTGTCAATAATATGTAGTAGCATAGTTTAGCTTCTTAATTTAACCTACTCTTGATCCTTTTGAAAAAAAATTATAGAGGATGTCTTTAATTAATATCTTTGTCCATGTTGTCTAATTCCAATATGCTTATACTTTGTTGATTTCAAAATTATCTCCTTGCATGATTCAAGTGTGGTTCTTATATAGGCCATGAATTATTATTGTTGTGGAAAATTTTGCAGCTCAAGGGCCTACCAATTTTGTAGTTTCTCTGTATGCTCTGTGCTTAAATTTTTTCATTATGTGTTTGACTTCCATACACATTGTGCTCTTTATGACACTAACCTGCGGAAAGACCATTCATAATCCCTTTCAGCCAAAGGGTGAAGCTCCAGCTCCTTTCAAAGACAAGTCCATTGCTGTCAGTCCTAGGCCACCTTCCTGGAGCCTAGCAGATTTTTCTAGGAGCCAAAGAGAAATATCCTTTGACTAAGAAAATTTTACCTTGTCTAACGTGGAAAACCCAGAGATTAGTTTCTGATTTCTTAGTTAATAACCTTGTCAATCCCCATGTTACTTAAACTAAATTCTGTCATAGATTTATGTTCAAATCCATTTTTTAATATAATAGCTGCTGTTGTCTGTTTTTGGTATTATGGGCCACTCACTTCAAAAACCTTTGAACTGTGAACTTATTTTGGACACTGAGTGGAAAGGTTTGATATGGTTCAGATTCCTTTTTCTATACCTTTTATAAAATTTGGTCCTAAAAGGAATTATGCCTTGCAAACTCCTTTTTACTAGACTAATGAGGAAACAAGTGCAAACCCTGCCAATAGGAACTTCATCTTTGCTTTTAAAATGTATTTGCCCATATCATTTGATGAGTAACATTTATTGAAAGCCTTGTCCTTGCCAAGCATATTCATGATTATTTTTATGCTATATTTATTAATTTATTGTAATTAATTAAATCAACGTATCAGTTAATTTATTAAAGCCCTATTTTGTGTCAGGCACTGCTCTAGGCACTTGACACAGAGCAACCAAGTCCTGCTTTAACAGCACTTTTCCTGTCTTAATAAAGAAGGAAGGATAAAAGACTTTTGAGTTCATTGTGGTGAGATTAAAACAAAAGCAGCCAGGTGCAGTGGCTCACGCCTGTAATCCCAGCCCTTTGGGAGGCCGAGGCGGGCGGATCACCAGGTCAGGAGATTGAGACCATCCTGGCTAACACGGTGAAACTTCGTCTCTACTAAAAAATACAAAAAATTAGCCGGGCTTGGTGGCGGGCGCCTGTAGTTCCAGCTACTTGGGAGGCTGAGGCAGGAGAATGGTGTGAACCCAGGAGGCGGAGCTTGCAGTGAGCAGAGATCGCGCCACTGCACTCCAGCCTGGGCAACAAAGTGAGTGTCTAAAAAAAAAAAAAAAAAAATTACATAAACACGTAAACTATTTGTAACAGTGGATTACCCAGGGAGTGAAGGAGATATTCACTAGATATTTCAGGGACAATCCAGTACCCCATCAGCTCGAGGGAATCAACGGTCAATTTACATGGTGTCAAGCAAGACATCCAGGCCATGGCTCTCATGGAATTTACATTCCAGTGAAGGGGAGAGAATCAACAACTAATCCGAAATAATTGATATGATTCCAAATTGTAGTAGGTGCTATGAAAAAGGTAAAGCAGAAAGAATGGTGTCATCCCACCTTTGGTGACGGTCTAACAGCAGAATAGAGTTCACACTGCACACTGCCCAAGCTACACTGAATTTTCAGCAGATACATTATCAGAATTTAGCACACTGTGGTACCAAAGCCAAATCACTTTATGCTTGCTTTTGTTTTCTTTTGTACAACATATAAATATGGGAAGGTTATTTTTAAACCAACTCCACATAGAGCTGTAACAAAAAACTAACCCAAACTGTGTCTGTTTTAGTACACAAAGCCCTAGGATACCTGTGGTAAACATTCTGAGATAGGTGGACAGTAATGTAAATGGTGAACTTGGTTTGCAGGTGATTGGATCAACTCTGTTCCTCTACCCCATCAGCTGGATATTCTTTATTGTTTCTTCTCAACTCAGATAATGCAGGCATACCTCAAAGATAGACTCGTTCAGTTTCTACATAGTGGAGCATCAGACAAAGCTAAATCATGAACCCTTGAAGCAAAGGTATTTTTAACAATCTAAAGGCATCAACTTTTTGTTCCTAAGCTTCGCAGATTCTAAGGCATGTATGTTTACTTCATTTTATTCTAAAATATACTATCTATTTTATTTAAACTAGGGGAATTCTATATAAAGACATCCTGCTGTGAATTATTTTAAAAAGAACACTCCTACACACACATCACACCTACCACTACCACCACAAACACACGCCACCAAATTAGCCAAATTAACACTGAACCTAGTTAAAAATCTGTCCCTTAGAAGCTCTGTGGCCTTCACTACCACCAAATTAATGCTGAACCTAATTAAAAATCTTTCCCTTACAAGCTCTGTGGCCTTCATGAGTCCCTTTGAGTTTCAGTCACCTCCTCATCAGCAAACTAAGTATAATAACACATCCTTTCCCCGTTGTTGTGAAATTTAAGTTAAACAGTTTAGGTAAGCAAAGCTGTCAATATAGTGCGGACTTGATAGACATTACTTCTTATCTATCTATCATCTATTTTTAATTGGAAAGTAAAAACTGTCTGTACTTATGGTATACAACACGATGTTTTAATATATATATATAATGTGGAATGGCTAAAACAAGCTAACATATCCATTACCTCACGTACTTATTTCTTTTGTGGTGAGAACACTTAAAATCTACTCTCTTTTTTTTTTTTTTTTTTTTGAGACGGAGTCTCGCTCTGTCACTCAGGCTGGAGTGCAGTGGCGCCATTTTGGCTCACTACAAGCTCCGCCTCCCGGGTTCACGCCATTCTCCTGCCTCAGCCACCCAAGCAGGTGGAACTGCAGGAGCCCACCACCACGCCCGGCTAATTCTTTATATTTTTTTTTTAGTAGAGATGGGGTTTCACCTTGTTAGCCAGGATGGTCTCGATCTTCTGACCTCGTGATCCACCTGCCTCAGCCTCCCAAAGTGCTGGGAAAGCTACTCTTTTAACAAGTTTCAAGTACAAGAGGTATTAACTGTAGTCACCATGGTGAATAATAGATTGCTTAAATTTATTCCTCCTGTCTAGCTGAAAGTTTGTGTCCTTTGACCAACATTTCTTCAACCCCTCCAATAGCCTAGCCTCTGGTGACAATCATTCTATTCTATTTCCATGAGTTCGACCTTTATACACCTCACATATAAGTGAGGTCATATGGTATTTGTCTTTCTGTGTCTGACTTATTTCACGTAACATAATGTCCTCCAGGTTCATCCATGCTGCTGCAAATGACAAGATTTGCTACTTTTTAATGGCTGAATAGTCTTTCTTTTTGTTTCTTTCTTTCTCTCTCTCTCTCTCTCTCTTTTTTTTTTTTTTTTTTTTTTGGACGGAGTCTCACTCTGTCATCCAGGCTGGAGTGCAGTGGTATGATCACGGCTGACTGCAACCTCCGCCTTCTGGGTTCAGGCAATTCTCCTGCCTCAGCCTCCTGAGTAGCTGGGATTACGGGTGCCTGCCACCACACCCAACTAATTTTTGTATTTTTAGTACAGACAGGGTTTCACCATATTGATCAGGCTGGTTTCAAACTCCTGACCTCGTGATCCGCCTGCCTTGGCCTCCCAAAGTGCTGGGATTACAGGCATGAACCACCATGCCTGACTGGCTGAATAATATTTCATTGTGTGTTTATACCACATTTCTTTATCCATTCACCTGCTGATGGGCACTTAAGTTGATTCCACGTCTTGACTGTTGTGAATAGTGCTGCAGTTAACATGAGAGTGCAGATATCTTCTCGACCTACCAATTTCATTTCCTTTAAATACCTAATGGTGATATTGCTGGAGTATATGGTAGTTCTTTTTAACTTTTTGAGTAACGTCCACACTGTTTTCCATGATGGCTGTAATAATTTACATTCCCAACAGTGTTAGAAGGCCTCCCTTTTCTTCACATCCTTGCTGACACTTATCTTTCATGTTTACGTTAATAACCATTTTAACAAGTTTGAGGTGATGTCCCATTGTGGTTTTAATTTGCATTTCCCTGATGATTAGTGATATCACTGAGCAGTTTTTCATATACTTCTTGGCTATTTGTATATCTTCTTTTATGGAATGATAGACATTACCTCTTGTCTTCCCCCTCTGGCTCCACTTCAGACAGCCAAGACCGTCAAATATTACCTTTGTCTCAAGCAAGATACGTCTGGAACCCACTAACTTTTTCTTTCAGATTTTAGATTACCTCTAACTGCTATTTTGTAATGTAGGTGGGCATGATGCCTATTCTCTCGCCTAGCATAATAAACTACAAAAAGAAATGACATAGCTAAAATCATTCTATCATTTGTATTTGATAAGCTTTGGGTCACCCCTTTCTCAGTGTAACCATGAACTGTTTTCAAAGGTTATTTAATCGCTTGGTGAAAAGCAAAACCTTCTATTGCAGAATACAAATAGAAAGGGACTCAAAAGGAGAAAACAGTTTTTTGTTTTGTTTTGTTTTTCTTTCTTTCTTTACATATTTCAGCCCAGAGTGTATAGATGGATTTTGGACTTGGTATTCTTAATGTGTGGCTCATAGTCATTTCATCAGGCTGCTCTGAAGTTGTCCTGTAATACATTACTCATAAAGATACATTTGACTTGGTTTTTAAATTAGGTTAGATAGAGACTGAATACTTAAGTCACCAGGGAACATGACATCTGTCATACATTTCTCCTCTTTACCTTGATCCCATAACAGCTGTTACAGGTCTCATGTACAATAAATGTAATGTGGCCACAGCCTGTCATTACCTCTTTCCAGATAGTGATTGTAAAATGCCTGGGTATCCCTTCAACTTTATGGGTATGAAGGGTAACTGAGCTAATGTAGCCAGGCCAATGAAATTTTAACAGTCATTTCCCCAAAGACAAGAGGCCAACAACAGGCTAGAGTTAAGGTGCTTTGCTTCATGAAGTAGAGACCGGTTTGAAACATGAAATTTCAGATGAAAAATGAAAGCCAAAGTGGGTCAAAGTTCTTAATTCAGCTTCAAGCTAGGTAGAGAAATACATTGACAACAGAGAGCCTTACAGATCAAGGTAAAATGGCTGCATACACTGAGACTGAGACAAATATATGACCATGGCAAAAAGGAGATATTTGCATATTGAAGGCCACCACCCCTGCAGCCGTCCGTTGTTCTCCATGGTTATCTACGATTACAGAGGAAAAGAAGTTGATGCTAAACCATGTTGGAATTGAGTTAGGCTCAATTTTTATCTCTTTGGTAACTCTGAATTCTATCTCCTCAGCCCATCTTAAATTATTTACTTTCTCTTTCACAATGTGAGCCATGAATATTTTGTTTCTTCATTTTGTTAATTTGCCAATTTTCCTTTGAGCTAAATGCCCTAGCAATTTTAATTTTTCATTTGGGTTGGAAAGAGCAATGACCCTTTTTTTTCATTATTACTATCACAGGCCTGGGCCCAGAATACTACTTTTTATGACCAGCGGTGTTGAGCCTATAATGGAATTGCAAAGTAGAGAGTGTAATATACTGATATTGACTTGTGTTAAACCCAGTGGTGTGATCGCTGATAATATTTATATGTTTATGTGTTATACATCCTTGCTTTTCTTGGCTTACAACTAAGCACCAGAGAGAAAAACTAGAACCATAATATGGATAGATTGTGAACATGAGAATGTAAAGAAATGAGAGCGAGTGCTATGTGAATAGGGCAAGTGATATAAAATGATGGCGGTAGATGCAAGTATGATAACTAAAATTTTAGTATAGATTAAATTTAGATCAAGCACATTTAGGATTGTTTGGTTGGCATTTATTTCTTAGCTAAAAGAGGACCCAGAGACAGGTGGGCTACTCATCTGATGGGCTGAATACAAAGACAGATGAGCTGTCGTGGTGCCCAGCACACAGAGTTCGCTTAATATCTGACTTTAATAATATTTTTCAGTTGTCAAGCATATCTATAAGTATTTGTTTATCATTGTATTTTTTTAGCACATGTTCATGGAGGGGCAAGGGCATGGATGGGGTTAATTGGTATGAAAATGTACAGGAACCTTGTTTTCAAAATCATTTAAAAATCTGATTGCTGCATCCGTGCCTTCCCTCCTACCCTATGTAATCTTGATTGCTGTGCAACTCTGTTTACGGCTGTCCAAAGCAGTAAAATGATTTTGTCATACTTATCACAATAAAAAAATGACCACATAGAGTGTCAACCAAAAGGCTTATTTATTTGATTCAAACTCTCTTCTCCTAATATGCGTGCACAGCTCCCATTAACGTTAATGTGAATTACAAAGAACCCTGAAGAAGGATAGACTCCTTTATCTCATTACTTTTCTTGGATAATGAGGTTTAGATTTGTTAACAGATCAGAACAGAAGTCCAGTGGATAAAATATTGGCTTAACTTTTAAAGAAATGGATATGCTAAAAGGAACTTTCATAGGCACTAAGATAGAAGATACACTTTAATAAATAAACTTTATTAGCATTTGAGGTTAAATATAATTATTTAAGATGCTGGATTAATAAAATGCAAAATATTTCCTAATGGACTTATTTACATACTCATATTAAATAACTAATAAAATATATTAATGACAGTTTTATTCATATACATGTAAACATTCCTGAGTTCCTGGTGGGACTGTATTTGCCTAATTTACCTTGTTCCGTGTCCAGCTCAATGTCATGTCCTTGTGGGATGTTTACTTAATACTATTAGATAATGACATGTATAGATTTAATAATTTGCTTGAGGGGGGCAAGTGGAATCCGTTTTTTGTTTAGTACCTTTTATCTGAGAACTTCAATGTAATTTACTAACATCCATCTTCAAGATGCCTGAGAGATGAATGTGGCAAATAGCTTTGCTTTGCATATAATAAAGAATGAGACACTGAGAAGTGAGGCAGCCTCCGTAGAGCCTGTGAACTGCTAGTGATACAAAGACCCCTTTTGGCTTTTGCTCTTATGGTGTCAGCATCTAAAAATGCATTGACACCAGCCATGCTTCAGTGTATACTTTCTTATACTCTGTAGTACCCATACTTATTTTTGCCATCCATTGGATTTTCCTTACTTAAGGCAACATCAAACCAGTAATTTAATAACATGAGATGGTTCCTAATGAAGCGGGGAGACCTGAATATTTGAAATAATAACTGTAACTGTTTTCCTCACAGAATAGAAAAGAGATTTCCCAGAACAATTAAAAGCAGATGAGAGATACATACATTGAAAAATAGATAGGAGATATACAAATATTTCATTGCACATTGAGGACTATTATCTCAATCCTGCTAAATAATATCCACCAGGATTTTGGAGACAGTCCAATTTTGCTTCTCCAGCTATCTGCTGATCATTTCTGCACAGTGGCCCTACCACAACCTCAGCTTCAACATGTCTAAAATCTAATTCAGAATCTACCCATCTAAGTCACCAGCTCATCCTGACTCCCCCAATTCTGTTGAGGCACTGCCAAGAATCCCGTGATGTCTGGTATGCCTCCCACTTCCCATCTCCCCCCTTCCATCAGTCAACAATCTTGATATTCACAAAATACTGTCTCTTATATCTGGCCCTTGTTTTCTACTTCCACTGCCACCGCTCTAATTCAATTTGTTGTTGATAACTAGATTATTGCAATAACCTACTAACTGATTTGCCTGCTTCATTCATTTCTTCATTCCTGTTCATTCTAGGCATAGCTACCAATCATTCATTTGTTTAGTTATTAGATATTTTATGAACGCTTTCCACACAAAAACGCAATGTAACGTAGTAGCAAAGAGCGCAGCTCTGGAATTATTCTACTTAGGCTCAAATCCAGCTCTACTTCCGTCTAGCTGTTAGCCTTTCAGCTTACCCACTCTGTGCCTCAGGTTCCTCTCTTGTGAAACTGAAATAATAGTAGCATCTACCTAATAGAGTTGCCACGAGACTAAACTAGATAATAGATGATAAATGCCTGGCACATAGCAAGTTCCTAAAATATAATCCATTAGTGGTATTCTGCCCTGGGAGCCAAGCTGTTTCCCAGTTACCTAGTGGTTCTCAAAGTCTGTCTGTACCCTAGTATCATCTACAGAGCTTGTTATAGATTCCTGGGTTTCATTATCAGAGACTGTAATTCATTAGATTTGATATGAGGCCTGGGAATCTCTGATGATTCTAATGCAGCCAGTCCCAGGGACCTCTAGAAAAATCATACTATTTAGTTTGGCATTCAGTGCCCTCTTTATTCTTGTTCCTGTTTGTTTGTTTGTTTGTTTTAGTGTTTCTCTCTACAATTTTCCACTCTAACCAGATTATTCACTCTTATTCTATTCACTGTTACCCAAAACAAGCTTTGGGAAACGCTAAGGTAACACCATCTCTTGGAATGGCCGTCTTCCTTTGAGGCCTGCCAGGCTTCTGAAAGCCACCTCAAGCACCATCTCCTTTATGAATTCTTTGATTTGCATTTCTGTCTTTCTCATCACATTTTTTCTTACAGTCTGAGTTTTTCCAATGAGTACTTCCCATAGGCCTGCTTGCTTTTTAGTTTTTAGTTTACACATCTGTCTTGTGCCCTTAGTGAAATTGTAAATTCCTCTAAGCAGAGGGACTTCCTCCACAATGTTTTTCTCTGTTTTGGCCCCTAATAATCTTTTGCTGAGTGACTGACTGGTGTATATGGTGTGCTAATTGGAGTAGATTTATTTGGGTATTAATGTGTTGTGCCCCTTTAGTCATTCTTGATAATAGTATTGAAAATAATGAAAACAGTAGAAGTGGTTCAAAAATAAGAAAGAGGGTGAGCTGCCTTGGGAGTTAATTATTTTTTTTAATTTCTGCTTGAAGAAAAGGTTGAAGGATGAGTTAACTGGCAATAGTAACCAGCTGTTCTCCATTTCCACTGAGGACAGTGTTAGAGAAAATGGGCCAAAATCACTAACGGGGAAAAAATGAGGTTAGCTATAAAAAAGAAGACAGTTGTTAAGCACTGGAATGAGGTTTCTGAACAGGTTGTAGAATTGACCTCCCTGAAGTACTTTAAAAGTAGGAAGGATAAATATCCATCTAAAATGATATGAAAAAGATTTGCCAATCAGCTCATTATTTGAATATCTATTAAGCACTACTCTCTGGGAAAACCCAGAAAAAATATACAACATGATCCTTTTACTTAAACTCAGTATCTAATTAAGATGACCCATAAATATGAAATCATTAGCAATGAAAATAGGATTTAAAAGTAAGAGCTAAACTATGAGGTTATCACCATAATTGGAGTTTAAATTCGGATATATGCCCTTCTCTACCTCTACCCCTAAAAAACCTACTCCAGGCCTTTTTTTTAAATGAATGAATTTTCAATGTCCTCTTTCAAACTGCGTTTCTAGTTAAAATGGAGAAATCTCTGATCTTTTCTGAAATAATTTATTCAATACTATTGAGCAAACAACTGCTAAGTACACAACAAGCCTGTTGTGATAAATATGAAACTAATCTTTTATTTTTTTCTAACATCGTCTTTCATTCATCCAACAAATATTGATTACCTAATAAGTACAGTCTTAGTACTTGGTTGGGAGATACCACAGTGAACAAGACAAATGTCTTTTCATTATGCTCAAAATCTAGTGCCCACAACCTTTCCTCAAAGTGTGGTAGGGCATAGTTCTAATATTAAAATGCCATAAAATTGACTAAACCCCTTTAGATAATAACCAGAGCATCTTTGAATTACATAAATGTTGGTTAAACCACTTGCAGTGTACTCAGTAAAAATACTGCATAATAAGATGTCTGGATTTCCAACCTTAATTCTGTAACTGCCTTTTTGAATGAAAGTTTTTGTCTGGAAGATGCTTACTTCTTATCTACTTGCAATACATGTATAAATTATCATCATGGTCATCATCTATTTGGTCACTGGTTGAAACTGATTATGGGATAGATATGTCTATGGGCTAAAATAGAAAGGGGTTGATTAGCTGAAAAGTCAGTTTCACAAAGTGAAATGGGACTGAATTCAGGAAAATAGACCAAGACTATTAACTTGTCAAAATGGAAAATATAGCCTTTATATATATTCATACATTGGTGTCTTTTGGTTTGAAGCAGGGTAACCAACTCATCCCAGTTTGAACACTGAAAATCTCATCCCCAGGAAACTCCTCAGTTTTAAGGAAACTGGGCCAGTCGATCACCCTATTCTGCGTACCCAATTTTATCTGATCCTTCCTCTCTCTTCTTCCTTCCCTCACCATTCTTTGTTTACATGCCAGTGTATATAGTCATAACAATTACCTGAAAAATAAAATGAAAATTAAAAGTAAATTTTTAATGCTACAAATTTAAAAACCATATACAACAAATTTAAAATGTATATAAAAGAGTGGACAGTATAAAATAAAACGTGAGTGAACTTTTCTGTTATATGAGTTTTTTTGTGCTTGCTTTAACTTGAGCTGCTGTCTGTTCTCCTAAGGCTTTCTTGGTATTAGAAAAAGCCACATAGCTCTGGAAATTAAAGTAGAAATGTCTCAGCAGAGAATAACTAAAAGCAGCATCCCACTTGCCAACAAAAGAATTCTTAAAAATATTATATAATTCAAAACTCAAAAAAGAAAGAGCTGGAGGGAACATCGACCAGAAATAATGGTTGCAACTTTGATAGCAGACAAACCCACCAGTGAACAGTAAAAACCCTAATTCTAGGGCTTTTGGTATGAGGTTCCTCCCATTGATAGGTTTCTTCTCCCCCAGGGACCATAATTTTCCACTTTAAATTTGAACTCTAGTCAATGTATAGTAGAAAATCAATATCATAGATTTGTTCTGCTTTCCTTATGCCTCCTGGAATTTTCAAAGTGTGGGAATGAACAGCTTTTATGAAAAAGATGGACTACAAAATGAAAGACAGAGGATTTTGACCAATTTCCTAGACCTTTGACCCAGACACGCTATACCAGGACAGGATGTCATATTCCCCTCCCTAGCTCTGTCATGCCTTCGTTATTCCCATGCTATGAGGGCATTAAATGTCAAGTGATGTAATGAGTATCGCACTTTTGGAAAGAATCTTTGACAGGTTAATTAGAACTTGCTATCAGAATATTTGTCCTATGTATCCTACCTTTTCACTTTAATTTTGTTTTGCTGTTTTCAATACAGCTTCTTTCCCTATATTGTGATGGGGAGAGGGAGAAACTCACAGAAAACTAAAGGGTAATCCCCAAACCCAGGCATTTAACATTTATACAAATGATAGTTCTTGCATTGTTAAAAATGAGCAAAGGTACCAAATAATTATTTCAACAAATGCAGACATGGGGACGTGGTAAGTGATTCTCATCCCCTGGGCTGATCAAACTCCCTTTCCTGAGAGTTGCAATCCTTTGATCAGCCTTCTAACTCCACCTAACCCAGCATCTTAGTGTCAACAACAAGCTCAGGCCACATTTTATGGAGACGTCATGGCCAGGCCTGATTCCTCTAGACTGGCATTAGAGCTAGTCTGGATCATCTTGGTATTTTGCACCATTTTTGTCATCACTTGAAATAAAAGAATCATGTCTTAGCATTTTTGTGTTCTCCCTAGTACCTCCGCATTTGCCACGTTTTCCCTTCTTCTCATATCCTCTCCCATATATAGCCTCATTTTCAGGTTCCTCCTGGTCCTCTGTGAACTAAACACAGAGATAGATTGATTTTCAATAGCCTCTCCCCTGACCTTGGCCAGCTTGGTATAAATGCTTTCTATATCTGGCATCTGGTCACCCAGCTACAGAATACAATAAACCAGTAGAGCACTAAGCAAACATGCCTCCTAAACAAAGTACTACCTCCCTAGCACATTGGCTTCTACTCTGGGATCTGCTCCCGTAGCATTGCCTAGAATCCTCAGTCCTGCATAAGCCCCACTCTGAAGTCCATTTTCTTAGACTAGAGCACTGGCATAGTAGAGCTTGCTTATTTCTGACTGGCCATCTCTAGAACACTTGATTCTGTTTTTCAACCCTATACATCCACAGTTATAGGACGTTTTTCTTTGAACCTCATGTATCTTATCTGACTTTAAAGTATTTATCTGTCATTTGCCTTCCTTACTGCTATGGTCTGTGTACCTGGCAGAATATACCTGAATGGACTACTTCTAGACTACCTGGCTGACCTCTCTAAGTTAGCCTCTGTGCTTTTGTGTGATTTCCCTAGCCATTTTTCATCCTGGTTAGTGGGACTCTATCTAATTCCCTTCCCAGTGATTCTACAGTGTTAGGCACCAAATTTGCTGCTGTTCTTGCCTTGCTGATCGTGTATATTCAACAATGGATTGCTGAGCTAATTCTTGATGGTGAGAAATCCATTCTAGAAATAGTAACTAACAATCAGTTTTTACTTACAGCTGCTTCCATAGGCTCATGTGACATTCAAATGACAATTAATGTTTTTCCTCCTGTAGTTTTTTTTCTTTTTTGCCCAAAATATTTATTTTGAATAACTCAGCCAGGTGTGGTGGCCCATGCCTGTAATCCCAGCACTTTGAGAGGCCAAGGCGGGCAGAACATTTGAGATCAGGAGTTTGAGACCAGCCTGGCCAATATAGTGAAGCCCCGTCTCTACTAAAAATATAAAAATTACCCAAATGTGGTGGCATGCCTGTAATCCCAGCTACTTGGGAGGCTGAAGCAGGAGAATCACTTGAACCCCAGGAGGTGGAGGTTGCCATGAGCTGAGATCATGCCACTGCACTCCAGCCTGGGCAACAGAGTGAGATTCCATCTCACAAAAAAAAAAAAAAAAAAAAAAAAAAGAGAAAGAAGGAAAGAAAAGCTCAAATATTCTAAAAGAGAGGAAAAAGTCCTTGAACACTGCCTTGAACACGGGAATCTCGGCTGGAAGGAACTCTCTTAATTTTGGAAATAATATGTGTTAGAATGCACTAGTGAGCTCTGCTCTTCGGTTTTGCATTTTAAGTGTTAAACTCTAAATCTAACTGTCTATCATGTTTTATTCCATAAGAGATGTATCAGCACATAGGGAAATAGTGGTAGGTTATAGGATGTAGTAGAAATTCTAATAGACTGTTTAACAATAATATGGCAGGCAGATGCCATTTTAATCAGTATTGTCATTAACGACTATCAATAGAGAGGATAAGATGTTCTTGTCTTTGTGAATTATGATTTATGGCTGGCACAGCAGTCACGCTGAAGTATATTTATTTTACAATATAGAGACATTGATTAAATGCACATGGCATCTCAAATCCAGTTGACATTTTAAGTCGAAATTATTACAGACACACAGCCATTCATTTAAGCTGTTGCTTTAAAAATGTGTCTCAACTGATTGTTAATGGAAGAAAGTCTAGCTGGGCCAATATTTCAATAACTTGTTCCTTTATTTTGCTGATATACATACACTGGGGGAAAGCCGCCTCTTTTGGTCATACCATTTCTGGTGTATAGGCACTAAAGAGAAGAATACTGTCTTAAATACATACACTCAGGGTTTCTAGACCACTCAGAAAGCATTCTCTTACTAGTATAAAATTATTTTTTGTTCCCTTTCCATAGTTCTCCCTACCTTCTCTGAAAATTTTGCTTTCTAGCCTAACAATCTGCTTAGGAAGTAGGTCTTAAATAATTGATGATAACTGTAGCTAAAACATTAATACAGTTTAGAGATGATGGTTTTTGTAATATATGTTGCCAATAGACCAGCCGCATTAAACAATAAAAGTGTTTGGGTATTGATTGTTGATTTATAAGATTGAAGGAAATAGTAATTGTGTCTGAGAGTATATTCTTTGATTCATTTTCTCATTTATGTCTTTTTAACCTCAAAACTTAGATTTTTTTTAAACTTTGTATTATGAAATAGTTTTAGACTTATAGAAAAAGTTACAAAAAATAGCCCAAAGAATTTCTTCATACCTTCCGCCCAGATTCCTCAGATATTAACATTTTTCTGAATTAACTGTAGCATTCTCTCTCTCTTTCTCTCTCTTCCCCTCTCTCTCCCTCTCTCTCTCTCCCTGCCTCCCGTGCCCCCCGCCCCTGCCATATGAATGTGTATCTCTTACTAACTCAAGAGTAGTTGCAAACTTGATTTCTTTTTACCCTTAAATGTACTTTGGAGCTAGGACTACATCATTGTATCATTTTATTATATTTTGAGATAAGTCAAGAGTTGGCCTCAAGTAAACCTCAAAATAGCAAAATCATAAATTACAAACAAGGAAGGTGGTAATTTCAAATATGATTACAAGTCAAGAAAACCATTTTGTGGAGTTATATTATCACTATCTAATCTAAAAACATAAATTAAGTCAGTGTTGACTCCTGGTAAGTGAGTACACATTTCCAAGAGCGAGGTGTACTTCTTTGACAATTAATGAAGCTTCAGAAGTAAACCTCTGCAAATAGGTGCAAGTATCTCATCCTTGTGATAAAGCCTCATTACCCATTGAATTTAGTGCAGTGTGCTTGAATGAAATGGTGAATAGGAAAATGTCCTGCTTGTTATTGTTAAAATTGTGCCACAGAAGGATCCTTAGAAATTGAATACCATCTCTTTCTCAGACTTGTTATCTTTTCCATTTTGCTGAAAATGATTTATTGATAAGACTGGAGGGAAGGCTGGAAAAGCCATACCAGTCTTTGATCACCTTAGGACTTTTTCTTTTCAACACCTATTCATTTGAAAACATAAATGCGCAAAGATAAATGTATTATGAAAGTTATAGTGGATTCATCCAAGAAATGTATAATTTGCCTAGTCAGGAAGAGAGGCCTGGAGAAACAGAGCATACTCTGCCAGTCTTTTTATTTATATCTGTTAGGTAGTTGGGGTGTATTATGCTGGAGAGACCACTCCAGGTCAAGGTCTTATGTCTTGAGAGAGAAGATGGAGCACAGTAATACAGGTTAGGTGTAGCTGGTGGTGGGTGTGGGGATGCACAGCTGTCGAGGGCCAGCACTTCAATAAGTCCCCAATTCCCTGAACATTCATACCAGCTCTTACAAAAAACAAAGCAGTAGTATCCATGAGTGTTCCTTATCACTGGCCTGTCCCAAAATTTTGTGAATGTGATGATAACAACACTCATGCACATGACCACATATTGCTCAATTTGTCCACATAGCTAACTGGAGATAGCTTGATTCTGGGTGAAACAAAAAAAAAAATATGAAGTAGTAGTAACATTCTACAGAATCTTTTTCTTCCTTCTCTATGATGAGATTTAATTAGATAGAGCTGCTGAAATCTGTTCTGTGCTTGTGAGTTAAATATATCTTTGAATGTCTGCGCCCCAAATATCTCCCATGTAAAATATAATACAACTTTATGAAGCACTTTGAAACTTTCAGCCGAGACCATCCTGGCTAACATGGTGAAACCCCATCTCTACTAAAAAATAAAAAAAATAAAAATAGCCGGGCATGGTGGCAGCCGCCTGTAGTCCCAGCTACTCGGGAGGCTCAGGCAGGAGAATGGCGTGAACTCGGGAAGCGGAGCTTGCAGTGACAGAGCAGTGTGAGACTCCGTCTCAAAAAAAAAAAAAAAAAAAAAGAAAGGAGCGTGTGTTGTTATGTCATTATTAGCACCTCTTTTTTTTGTTTTGTTTTGTTTTTGAGATGGAATCTTGCTCTGTTGCCAGGCTGGAGTGCAGAGGCACGATCTCAGCTCACTGCAGTCTCCACCTCCTGGGTTCAAATGATTCTCCTGCCTCAGCCTCCTGAGTAGCTGGTACTACAGGCACCCACCACTATGCCCAGCTAATTTTTTGTGTTTTAGTAGAGGCCTGTTTTCACCATGTTGACCAGGATGGTCTCAATCTGCTGACCTCATGATCTGCCCACCTCAGCCTCCCAAAGTGCTGGGATTACAGGTGTAAGCCACCGTGCCTGGCCTAACACCTTCTTTTAACGTTGTTAAAATTAAACAGGTAGATAGAACTATAAGTGTTTTAAGAATTTGGATATGTCATCACTTCTTACCCTACAGCTTAACTGTATGCTATCAGGGTTAATGGTAAAGACAATGTCTAGAAAACAAATCTTATGTTTCCACATTCTTGGAGAATCCACGTGCAGTGACACAGTATTTATGAAGCACATGTAGAGCTCAACGTCTTAGGAACAGTCCTGAGATTACCTAAAAATTATGTACAGAATTTTAATCATGAGTATGTGTATTTTTGTGGAGAAAGCATCCATAATGTTTTTCTAATTCACAAAGGGAACTATGAAAAGAAGCTAAGGACCATTATATAATGTAATCTGGCCTCTGCAGTCTCTTGATGTTTCCTACCTGACAAATGGCTGATGTTCTTATTCAGCCCTCTGATTCTTTCCACTAATGTATTCAACATTTAACCCTGAAGGAAATCTCTGTCATTGGAGTAAAAATGTAACCTTCTGTGGAAGGAATAATGAGACATAAGAGTGTCCATCTCAACACCTTTCATATCTCAGGGACCTCTTCAGGACAAATCCTGGTTTGGAGATAGATGCAGTGTTATGTCTACTATGGAAGGATGTTTATTAAAGATTGTCTTCTTTCTAGTACTCTATAGATAGATCCCATCAAGTGCAAACTAAATATAGCCCTCCCCAACATAAGAATTATGTTTGTTTTTGGTGAAGACTTTTAATGTTTGCATTTATCTATGCTTTTCCAGGATATTGTCAATGCTAAGGTTTTCTCTCTGCTGTCACAACTCAGACCAAGGAAATTTTAAGTATGTTTAGGTAGTTTCTTGAGTTTCATACCCCTACAACTGAATTACATACCTTTTTCTTTTGTCAGGGACTTTACAGTGTCTAATGTAGCTAGGCTGTAATATCATACCTGGCCATTAGGTGTTGCTACATCGCACACTATGCTGCAAACTGAAAAATGATTTAGTTTAGAATTTGAGAATCTGTAAAATAAATTCTTCTATTAGTTTTTCAGTTGATACATTTAACATCTTTAATATAAGTGTACTTAAAGAAGTGGGTATGCTAAAATAAATAAAATGTGTAGATAAAAGTTACCCATATGATTTCAATGTGATAGACAATTTATGCTTCGCCTGGTAGAGCAACACTCATTTTTATTAAAATAAAAGATTAATACTTCTTCAAAAACAAGGATGTTCTATTTGATACAAATTACTGTTCAAGAAAGTAACTGAAATTTCCTTTCTTGAAAGGGCAGGCCATTAGAGATATAAGTAGAGTTGCAGGTTAATATATCAACTTTCTCTTTAAAATTAGTAATGTTTAAAAATAAATTGTTTCATTTCCACCTAGATCACTTCCTCTTTCTTGACATTATTCCAGCTGTCATATTCTGTGATATTGTTCTCTCAGGGCATTCCTGTTAGCTTTCTGGCAGCTACTTCTAGCTATTCATCTTATTAAAAGTTGTCATTCCCTGAACCTCTATTCCCAGTCCTCCTCTCTTCTAACCCTCCTCTCTCTTTCTCTGTAAGAGAGAAAGAGAGAGTCTATAAACCAGACTCCACCCAGGCTCTGGATTCATAATACATGATGCTTACTAAACAGTTTTCCCAGATGCTCCGTAGGTACCCCAAAATCAACCTGTATATTATAGAATTAACTTTGCTTGTTGATCTTTACCAAGGCTATCCAATAAATCAAGAGGATGCTGTGTCCTTTTCTCTCACCTGTCAAAACCAATCCATCAATTCACTACCGGATTCCACAAATTCTACTCTCTAAGAATCTAAATTCTCTCTCCATCTTCACTGCACTTCCTTAGTTCAAATTCTCCTAATTCCTCCCCAAATTAAAGCAATGACTTTCTGAATAGTCTTGATATACTCTCCCAACCCACTTACTACAATACTGCCCATCTGATCTTCACAAACATAAATTTGATCTTCTACCAAGATTTTTGCTGTGGTTTCACAGTTTCTTGAAGAGCTTAGATTGCTGAGGTGTTATACAATGGTCGACCTTTTTACTTTTATGCTGCCATAGATAAGTATATGCAATTATCATAATGCGCCACGACAGCATTAAGGTAGTCAATGCCTTTCATATTCCCTATGAGTAAAATGCCCTTTCCCCATCCTTTAATCCACACTAACCCCCTGGACAATTCTTAGTGATGCTTAAATGCTGGGTTCAAGGAAGTGATGCTTAAATGCTGGGTTCAAGGGTTCTTTGGAAGCCTTGCTGACAACAATTCTCTCCACACTCAGTAATGATAAGATAGGTTACTAATATCACCTCATTTATTATTATTATTAGTAGTAGTAGTAGTAGTAGTAGTAGTAGTAGTAGTAATAGTAGTAGTAGTAGTCGTCGTCGTCGTCGTCGTCTCAGAGTCATCCTCTGATGCCCAGGCTGGAGTGCAGTGGCGTGATCATAACTCACTGTAGCCTCAAACCCCTGGGCTAAGTGATCCTCCCACCTCAGCCTCCCAGTTAGCTGGGATTACAGGTATGAGCTACCGTACCCAGCTTCATCCTATTATTTTGAGTAATTAGACATCCTATGTAGTAATAAGACAGGAAATTTTACTGGTGTCACTTTGGAGGTAACTGGCTTCAGATAAGGTTATTGAATTTCATAGTCTGTTATTTCAATTTACCTACAATTATCAGGGCAAATATATAGAAGGAGCAAATTGAAAAATAAAAATAAATAAAACAATCGTGAGAACAAATAAACACAAAAACATCCTATCATCGTAGACTTCATTGCTTGTGTATCTTAATGTGAGTATCATGTACTTTTATCAAGCTTTAAATCTGAGGAAATGGGATCTGTGACAACTGCCTAATTTGTTAATTTGCATGTGAAGTATATTGTTCCCAGTGAAGAGTAAAAAACAGATTTGGTGCATGTAGTTTACTAACTCTGAGAGGATAACTGGCATTAGTTTCTGCTGCTGTAACAAAATCGATTTGGCCTTTATTATACCTCCTATTAGAAAATTACTATGAAAAACCGCATACTGAAAATGTGAGAGTGCTTTGCAATGAAGGATGCATTTTATGTAGCAAAGCAGGAAGCAGTGACACCATGTCTTAATGACACTTTATATTCTGCCAGTGTACTTAGACACAACTTTCTCAACTGCATAATCTAAAGTAAACAAAAATCATATTCCATTAGAGACACAATTTGACAATTGAATTTTTTGGTGAACTTTTGGCATCCATTGAAAGAATTGGCTGCAACCCCAGAGATGGGGTTAATCTTTTTAGGGCATCATTGCCTGGAAAGTGGAGGAGATGACCAAGTCAGGCTCTAGGAGTAAAAGCATTATCTCTAAGAGATAGAACAAAGGAGTTATTCAACAGTTATCATCTCTATGACCACTTTTTATTCAATTGCAAGAGCACAGAAAGGATATTATTTTACTGAAGAAAATTGAGGAAAAAATTTACAATCCTAGCATGCTGAGGCTTGATATAATTAAATGATTAAAAGGTAATTAAACAATTACCTTTGTATTTTAATAATTCCCCAAAGTCTCAGGTCAAATCTATGTGGAAGAATATCACATACCCTAATGCCAACAATATTTGCTGTCACATCCACCTGGTTTGGAAAAGGGCTCTTCATTAGGGGAAATAAGTAGTACATTCTTGTACAGTAGTAAATACTTAGTAAGATACCTATCATGTAGCAGGACAGAAAAAAAAACAATATTAATCAGACTAGACAAATGCTTCTAGTATAACTGAAAATGCTCAAGCCCTAAGCCCTAAGTATTCTCTTCAGCACTCTTTATTTATTGCTGAAATATTTGCTACCTCTGACACCAAATAGTTCTATGCAGGGTCTGTAACTTTTGATATCTTAGTCTGATCATCAGAACGCCCAACTCTATCACTGTATGTGTTCTTAGGGAGAATATGAAAAAAAATTTTTAAAGATCTTCAGCATATACAGCATATACATGGCTGCTATTTTCTTATGTTGTCATCCCACAGTGAAGCTAATGGAAAGGTTTAGCAGTTCTATGCTGTCACCCATTTCTCCCTGAAACTTTGACTATTCAGCCCACAATATGTTTACCTATATGCTCCACTGCCCCACTTTTATGAAGATATGGCTATGTATTTCAGCTTTCCATTTTTATAGCTAACGGGGACACTCCTGTTCTTAATGCTACCTAAGATTGTGCTGGTCTTTGGTATATTAATAGAGGTAGGAATAGTATCTAACCCCCTTATATTAATCATGTTTACTACTTTATAGGTACTGAAACTGTTCTGAGTTCTGTACTTTTGTTAATTCATTTAATCTTCACTATAATCCTGTGAAGTAGCCATTGTTATTATACACATGTGACAGGTGTAGAAGCTGAAACATAAAAAGATTGCTTGCCCATGGGCAGATAGATACTAAATAGGCAGAATTGGCAGGATTTGACCCAAGCAGTCTGGCACCATACACCTCCCTCTTTTTACTGGTTGACTCTTAGCTAGCTGGGCAAACTTGGGTAACAAAGCTACTCAACTGCTCATTTTCCTTTTCAAACAAAGAGAAAGATAAGAATAAGCTCCACCTCATAGGATTGTGGTGAGAACTAAATAACACAATGAATGTAAAATACTTAACTCACTGACTGGTACATAGTAAAGTATTCATGTTATTCTTTTTCTTCTTATTACTATCAAGCGATCAATAAAAGTCAGATTAAGGAATTAACTCATGGAGATGCATAACTCAGAATCACTAAGTTGATCATTCCAGGGTCCATTTTTATCTTTTCTGTTGAAAAGTTCATTTATAAAGAATGGATTCAGTGGTCTAGCTTGGACTCTTTCCTGAAAGCATTATGTGTGGGGATCAAGCACTCTTATGCCTTCTTCATTAGGCTAAAGGAAAAGCTATTATAACAAAAAGAGATTGCATTTCTATTAAAGCAATTTTACCACCAAATTAGACATTTTAAAGAATATATAGAATGATACATGGAAAGCTATCAGTTGTCAAAACCCCCAATATTTCCAAAGCATATATGATAATAAAAGTAGAAGAGAAACTCATTTTATCATCTTTCAATCCTAATGCCCTGCTTTTCCATTTATTGCATTATGAGATTGACATTATATTATTATCTCTTATTGTCACCTTAGCCTTGTAAGCTTTAGATGTTGCTAATGTTATGGTAATAACTGCTACAATTTGCAATTTTCAGTTGTATTAGACCTTGATTCACTTTTTTAACTACCTCATATAACCATCACTGATTTTTCTTGCAGATAATAACCCCCTTAATGGTTTTTATAAGTAAGTATCAGTACAAAATTATCAGAGCAAGAAAATAAATATTAGAAAACTTCTTGTATTAAAAATAACAGAAATAGAGTAATATTAAAGTAATTCTAAATATTTAAAAATCAAATATATGAGTTATTTTGAAACTAGTGTTAGAAATTTCATGATTTGAAACTTGTTAGTTCACTGTTCTTTTTCAATTTTACTACACTTTAAAAGAACTAACCTGTTTTTTAAAAATTAAAAGTAATAATACGTGTGGGATCACCACAGAGCTAGTGTTTTTTAGAATGTTTTCCTGTATTTCACATGAACCATCTCTTTCCTTATAATTGAAAGTTGTATAATATTATTCGTGAAGTAACCATATCATATATCTTCTAAAAGGCCAGTATGTTGTGTTTTTATTTATTGTGGTTAAATGGGCCCTAAAGATTTATCGGATATTAGGAATATGAAGTGGCACAGCAGACCCTGAAATAGTGTATCTTTTCTCAAACTTTTTCCTCAATGCATTTCTACTACCAGTCAAAATCCTTCAGTCCAGCCTCCTGTAGGATATTAAATCTTTGCTAAATAACCCTATTGGCAAAGCTCCTCTATTTCTCATTCCCCCTGCTCCTTCTCTGGCATGCCATTCATTCATTTGATAAATATTTGTTGAGCACCAAGTATGCACAGGCACGGGGTACAGTGATGAATGAGATGCACTTCTACCCACGGAAAACTTAAAATATAGTAACTTGTCACTGACTACCTTATATCAGTAGTTATTTTTCATGTGCCTATGTCTTACACAGAGCAAAGACTACAATTTAAAATTATTTTACCTTCTGTATACCTTTCATCTAGCAAGTGCTCAAGGCGTATTTAGTTAAATGAGTGAAGCAGCTCCTATTCAAGAGAGAACAGTTTTGGGGCAATGTTCACCTACTCCTAAGCTATAATTTGCACATATCATAAGACATTAGTACATGCCATTCAGCTAACTTCTGAGCTCAGGCAGTGAATGACTTTCAAATAAGATAAAATATTTGATCACACACCATGAAGAACTCTTGCAGGGTAACTGCAGCCTCAGTGCATCTTTGTCCATCTGGGTTATGACTCTGTGAAAGTAAGAGTAATGACAGAGTTGAACAGACGTTCAGATGTTAAGAAGCAACATACGGTGGGCTGGAGTTTTGAGAAGGAATTAAGGGCTCTCCTCATTGGAGTTTACATCCTCAGAAGATTGAGGAAATATGTGTAAGAAATAATCATGGCCGGGCATGGTGTCTCAAGTCTGTAATCCTAGCACTGAGGGAGGCAGAGGCAGGTGGATCACCTGAGGTCAGGAGTTCAAGACCAGCCTGACCAATGTGGCAAAACCCCGTCTCTACTAAAAATCATACCAAAATTAGCCGGTCGTGTTGGTGCATGCCTGTAATCCCAGCTACTCGGGAGGCTGAAGCAAGAGAATCACTTGAACCAGTGGGGCGGAGGTTGCAGTGAGCTGAGATCGCCCCATTGCACTCCAGCCTGGGCGACAGAGCAAAACTCCATCTCAAAAAATAAATAAATAAATAAAATCATTAAAATAGACCGGGCACGGTGGCTCACACCTGTAATCCCAGCACTTTTGGAGGCCGAGGCAGGCGGATCACCTGTGGTCAGGAGTTCGAGACCAGCCTGACCAACATGGAGAAACCCTGTCTCTACTAAAAATACAGAAATTAGCTGGGCATAGTGGTGTGTTCCTGTAATCCCAGCTACTCAGGAGGCTGAGGCAGGAGAATCACTTGAACCTAGGAGGCAGAGGTTGCAGTGAGCCAAGATCACGCCACTGCACTCCAGCCTGGGAGACAGAGCCAGACTCCACCTCAAAAAAAATTATTAAAATATCAAAATTTTATGAAAATACTAGAATGAATGGGTGTTGGACTCTCACTAGCCTTGACTTGCAACAACAGCCAGCCCTCAGGGCTGTTTGATCCAGTCTCCTTGCTTGGGTTAACCCAGAAGACAGCAGGGCATAGACTGAGGCAACCACAGACCTGACTCTGCAGCTCCAGGGAAGCCCAGCCTGTGTGTTTTCATGGGTTTATTTTCATTGGTTCACTCAGAGGAAAGTTTCAGAAGGCATTTCTTTTGGGGCTACATTACAGCTCTTTTAGTTGTCATTTAAAAGAGTATGATTTCAATTTATGACAGACAATCAATCAAGATTTTTGTTTTAAAATGAGCCTATGTGACCTACAGAGGAAGTGGTGTTAGAGGTGGGACAGTTCTTAAAACTGGAATTTATAAACATTTCAGCTTTAGTCCCAAGACAGCATGGAGCAAGAAGGGTTAGAGAAAGGAGGGGAAGGAGGAAGGGAAGAGTTGAGTGTTAATTTCTAAACTATAGTTTGGTTCCTTAGTCTTTTCTCCTAAAGCAGACATAGTTTTATTGAGGGCTCTTCATGGACAAACCCAGACCAAAGCCAGTGACTTCTCTCAAATGGACGTTTATGTCTTTCTCTCTTCCTCTATGGAAAAGAAAAAGCAGAAAGAACAATGGGGAAGGATAGCATGCAATGTCTGATACTGCTTTAGTGTTGGCAAAAAAGGCAGCCTCCCCCCACACTCACTGCAAGTATATACATATAAACATACACATGTGATAACATACACAAAGACAGGGCAAACACATGTTTACATACATGCAGGCAAATGGGCACACATATAAACACACATGGACATGTGCACACAAACATTCACAGATTTATGTGTATATAACCACACATGCACATATATTACACACACACATACACATACACACACACACACACACTCCATAGATGACAGATCAGCTATCAGTGATCCTAGGCTCTTAAACCCCTGAGCAGGCAGTAGGAGTTTTCCTTTTCCTAAAAACCTAAGCCAGAAGTTCTCCTCACAGCCTCATCTGGGCTAAGACGGAGGTGCGATGTTCTCACAGGCCCTCTCCACCCATCTTTTCTGTTCTTAGAAAAGCCTGTGTTGGGCCGGGCGTGGTGGCTCATGCCTGTAAGCCCAGCACTTTGAGAGGCTGAGGCAGGCCGATCACCTGAGGTCAGGAGTTCGAGACCAGGCTGGCCAACATGGCAAAACCCTGTCTCTACTAAAAATACAAAAAAAAAAAAAAATACAAAAAACTGGGCGTGGTGGTGAGTTTCTGTAATCCCAGATACTCAGGAAGCTGAGGCAGGAGAATTGCTTGAACCCAGGCGGCGAAGGTCGCAGTGAGCCAAGAACGCGCCATTTCACTCCAGCCTAGGTGACAGCGAGACTCTGTCTCAAAAAGAAAAAAAAGTAGAGCATTTCTATTTGGCCAGGCACGGTGGCTCACGCCTATAATCCCAGCACTTTGGGAAGCTGAGGCGGGCAGATTACGAGGTCAGGAGTTCATGACCAGTCTGGCCAACTGTAAAACTCCATCTCAACTAAAAATACAAAAAATTAGCCTGGTGTGGTGGTGTGCGCCTGTAATCCCAGCTACTCAGGAAGCTGAGACAGGGGAATCACGTGAACCCGGGAGGCGGAGGTTACAGTGAGCCAAGATCGTGCCATTGTACTCCAGCCAGGGTGACAGTGCCAGACTCGGTCTCAAAAAAAGAAAAACAAGAAAAGCCTGTGTTGATATCATTGTAATATAAAAGATAGTATTTTATGTGGGCCCTTTGTCAGTTTCCAACTTTGCTTGCCTTTTTAGCTAACACCCTTTTCTCATATCATCTTCGCTACTTTATAGAGAGGTATATATGTTGTGAGTGTCTTCCTCATTTATAACAGTCCATACTCGTAAACTGTATTTCTCCATATTTCCTAAAATGGACTTGCAGTCTTAAGGAGAGGTATTAGAGATGGACAGCTCCAATTAGTTGAAGATTTCCCCAAGCCCCTTTTATGGGAGAAAAAGAGAAGGAAGGAAGGGAGAAAAGAAAGGAGGTGGAAGAGGAGAAGAGAGAGGGGAGGGAGAAAGCGCTCTGAAGAGAGGAAAGAGAAACAAAGGGAGAAATGAGAAAAAATAAGGAGAAACCAAAGAAAATATTTGTGATCTTCTACTTTTTGCCATTCCCTACACTTTTCTGTTCATAGCCACCTATCCTGAGTAGTGGCTTGAGGAGTTTTTGAGGGGTTTAAGAGGGAGGTTGGGAAGCTAAGAGCATTCAGGACTGTTTCCCCTCTTCTCTCCTTTGTCTGGATTAAATGCATCCAGTATGATGAGGAGGCTGCAGGGAGCTCTCCCTTCCCTACCTACACTAAATAGTAGTGTCCACTTTTCACTGAAAACCCACAGTGTGCAAAGTACCTAGTTAGGGAATTGATACTATTTTTGTCTCTGATCCTCCCCGCAGCCATATACAAGGAGGGTATTATCATCCACATTTTATATGTGAGGAAACTGAGGCTTGAATTAGTGAGGTTAGTGATTGATTCCCTAGCTGTTATATAGCAGAGCAGTTTTTCTATTTTATTTTTATTTAAAAGATTTAATTTAATGAGTAGTAAACAGATTAATAGAAATGAATAATAGTTAGCTCATGAATGTGGTTTAAGTTTGCAAAGTAAAACAAAACAGAAAAATTTTACTTAGTAGAGGGCTTATATGAAAGCACACACTACCCCAGACAAAGAAAAAAGGAGAGGGACTGAATCTGTTGGGTAGGTGAGAGGGGAATGAGAAAAGCTCTGGGGGAAATATTCTGTACCTACATTGTCTGATAGGGTAGCCACTAACCACATGTGGCTTTCCAGCTCTTGAATGTAACAGGTCTGAACTGAGGCGAGCTAAAAGAGTAAAAGACACATTTGATTTCAAAAAACTTAGTATAAAAAAAAGTAAAGTAAACAGTAAAGTATCTTCTATTGCTTATATATTGAAATTATAATATTTTAGATATATTGCCTTCAAATGTTAAAAACTAATTTCAGTTGTTTCCTTTTACCTTTTTAATGTGCCTAATACAAAATTAAAAGTTACACGTGTGACTCACATTATAGAACATAAATGTTTATATTTGGTTCCTAACCACCCTTGGCTTCTTCCTAGTGTGGCACTCAGAGAGGAGGATATAGGGACACAGCCAATTCCATCAGAGAAATTCCTCTTTTGTTTGTTTATCAAATCAGGTTTCTGATATAAATTTCTTTGAGGGAAAGAATCTACAGCCAAAATGCTTGACAATTCCAGTCTTAGAATATTTTCCATGTACCCTGAAGACATGGAATGAGAAGAAGAAACCCAAATACCTTTCTTTTCCTCTTGTCACGGTATCCCATGCATTAACTAGAAGGGCCACTAGATCTATGATTCCCTCTAAGATGGTGGTGAGCATGTTTTTTTTCCTTGTTATTCTGGTATGTCAGGAGTTCATCAAAGGTATATTTGTTACTGAAATTTGACCCCTTTTCTATAGGTTGCAGAAATATATTTGTGAAAGGGAATGTCTTTTAAGTATTCCTAATTGATAGCCAAGTTACAGATGGTCTTTATTAGAAATTCCTTTTCTTTTGGAAAATGTAGACCTCTTTTTCCTACCCGGTTAGCACCAGTGATTGGAGGATGATTGAGTGGTCTCTTGTGGAAATATGTATTTACCTATGTAAAGATCAGTTTCAACTCAGCACATTCTTCTTTAACCGGTGAACTAACCTGTAACCTCTAAAGGGTGTTGACATCTCTTCAGTTTCTAACTGTGTGTGTGTGTGTGTGTGCGCGCGCGCTCGTGCATGTGTACAAGAGTGTGCTCTCATGCTCACATGTATGTTTTTAACAATGAATCCAGCTGCTAACTTAGAGAAAAGCTTTTGAAGCTACTTTGTAGATTTTAATTTTCTTAAGAATAAATAATAATCCTGGCTATTTGAACGACCCATTCCCCTAAAATGTTAGCACATGGTCACATACCTGAATGTGCAAGGTGAATTCAGTTCAAGGGTGACAGAACTGATCAGAGGAAAGGTAAGAACAAATGCATGTTGTGAAAAAGCCATTGATTTCCCTGACACTCATTGTAACCAAAAATAACATTGTAACCTCAAAGGGTATTTGTATGTGTTTGTTGTCAGAGTGCAGATGTAGGAACCCAAGACAGAGCCCAGACAGTTTGTTGGTTTGAATATCACCTCTGCTTTTTGAAGTGTTACAATGTTTCTTTCTCTATGGCCTTTTCATTTTGTCCTCCAAAAAGGAAGGTTGAGTTTGCTCTGATGAGTTTTAGATGTCCTATGGAAAGGAGGCATTCTGATGTAAGAAAGTTTTGCTTATCATTAGTTGTATGCACTTTCCATCCTGCAAAATGTTAATCCTCAGATCACACTAAAGTGAAGGACAAAGCATAACTGAGAACAAACTACATAAAGAAATTCTTTCCTCATGTGTCTTTTACCTAAGGCAGATGTGCATACTTGGTGATATAATTGACACATTCCTCCCTCAAATGTGAGTTTCATACGTTTCTCCATGATCAAAAAGGAAAGAATTCTATCTTGAAGTTTTAAGTGAAGCATTTATTTTACCATCCTTTTAAAGCCAAGAGTTTCTGAAATTTCAGATAAGGAACAAGCCTATAGTTTATGTCCCTCCCTTCCATTCATCCTTTCCAAAGCACCAACAGTTCTAGATGCCATGGGGATTTATATATAAATATGTCCATCTCATGGAATTTATAATCTGTGTTGTTTTGATCCAATCCAAATATAAGCATTAGTAGCCATGCCACTAAATACGTCATTTCCACTTATGCCTGCCCCATCTTTGGAACATGGTGGGAAATCTCAGGAACAGACAGCATATGTCTACGATGTCCAGTGGCTCTTGTATATCTCTAAGGCTTACCATCATGCTTTCTGAAAGTCCCTGCTCTCAGGAACTCACTATGCTCGTTGTAGAATTGTCTAGCATGTTCACAGTCTCTTTTCTCTGTGTGTCTAAGTCCTACACTCCATATGCATCATGGTACCTGTGTGTTGCCCTGAGGTACCATGAGCTGTAGCAGGAAGAGCTTTGGCTCCAAGAGGCAAGAGATACATGTTTTAAACGTGGCTGTTCCAACATGTTGGGTCATCTTGCAGAGCCACGTAACACTGAGGTTTAGAGAGTCCATTTTCATGCTGCTGATAAAGACATACCCAAGACTGGAAAAAAAAAAAAAGAGGTTTAATGGACTTATAGTGCCACATGGCTAGGGAGGCCTCACAATCATGGCAGAAGGCAAGGAGGAGCAAGTCACATCTTACATGGATGACAGCAGGCAAAAAGAGAAAGCTTGTGCAGGGAAACTCCTATTTTTAAAACCATCAGATCTTGTGAGACTCATTCACTATCACGAGAACAGCACAGGAAAGACCCGCTCCCATAATTCAATCACCTCCCACCATTTCCTCCCATGACACATGGGAATTGTGAGAGTTACAATTCAAGATGACATTTGGGTGGAGACACAGCCAAACCATATCAGTAGAGACAAGGTTTCACCATGTTGGGCAGGCTGGTCAAACTCCTGGCCTCAAGCAATCTATGCACCTTGGCCTCCGAAAGTAATGGGATTACAGGTGTGAGCCACCGCATTCAGCCAGCCCTTCTCTTTAATTAAGAATACTTCTTTAGGCCGGGTGCGGTGACTCACGCCTGTAATCCCAGCACTTTGGGAGGCCGAGGCAGGCGGATCACAAGGTCAGACGATCAAGACCATCCTGACTAACACAGTGAAACCCCATCTCTACTAAAAATACAAATAATTAGCTGGGCGTGGTGGCAGGTGCCTGTAGTCCCAGCTACTCGGGAGGCTGAGACAGGAGAATGGCGTGAACCCGGGAGGTGGAGCTTGCAGTGAACTGAGACCGCACCACTGCACTCCAGCCTGGGCGACAGAGCGAGACTATGTCTCAAAAAAAAAAAAAAAAAAAAAAAAAAAAAAAAAAAAAAAGAATACTTCTTTAAGAACCAGCCTGAGTAATTTTGGATAGCTTCATATGAGTGAGAATATATGTGATATTAGGATTGTGATTGTCATACCATTTGACTATGAGTTCACTTTTCATCCGCAAGTCAAAGTATAGTTATTTCTTGGGCCTTTTTGCCTTAAAGACTGTGGAAAGTCTGTGCTTAAAATGAACAACTCCATTCCTGATTCTTACATTGGACTTAGAATCTCCAATCTTATTTCCCCAAGGGCAACATTCATAGCACTTGGCTTGAATTTCTTCCTCTTTCCTCCTCTTAATTTCTTTGCTATGTCTGCCTTTAAATTCCACTGAAGGTAATAACTTGTTGCACAGTTGCCATTCTTTATTTCTTCCGCAAGAGATGGTCAGATCTTCTTGCTGGCTTCCACAGTCTGGTGAATTTGGGACACATTCATTCGTTCATGGCCCAAACATTTGCTAAGTGCCTGTTATTTCCTGAGAAGTGTTAGTTAATGAGCCCTATTCCTTGCTCTTAAGGAGTTTATTTTCTCATGGAAAAGGTAAACAAAAGCAGGTAATTATATTACAGTGCACAGTAACCATTAAGAAGAGAAGAACATGTACACAAGGACACTAAATGCTTTAGCTGGGTAAAGAAAAATGGCCACTTTTAAGAACCAAGTTGCAAATTTAGGCCTAGGTACAAAATTAAGACCATGTTCACTTTGCTCATTAGCCATATTGGCAGTATCTTAAGGAATACTTGTGGGGTTGGCTCTTTCTTTAGTGGAACATTTTTATTTCTTGTCTACTTTTTTTTATTTCTTGTAAAAAAAAAAAAAGTTAATCTAATTTAACCTTTTCTAAGTAACCTAACAAGTGTTATTTTTTAAAAGTATTTTTAGGTTCTTTGTGACTACATTTTAGTCTTTGCCTAGACAGTGGCTTCCTAATTGGATAACCTGTATAGACAATTCCAAATTTAGCAGAAATTCAACCAAATACATGCTTCACAGTGCAAACACCAGTAACACCTGCCAGCAACACAGTTTGGTGAAGACGTGCCTCATTGAAAGTCATTTTGTGACTTGAGGCTTATTTAAGCTAATAAGTAACAATAATTTTTGGAGCCTGAACAGATCCACAGTTTTAGCATACTTACATCTTTTTTATGCCTCTACGTATTTTAAGTTTCTAAGTAACTGTTCATAGATGTATTTGAGACATGGTTTCCTAGATATTGTCTCAATTCCAATTCAATATTTATATCTGTTGGAAAGCATATGCACTTGGAAAAATGTTTTGGCAACTGTTAATGTTTTCATTGACTGTAAATCATTTATTAGGTAGAGTTTTGTTAAAGTTGAAATGCCAAAGTTGATCTACCCTATGCTCTGACTTTTTGGTTGTTACAGATAAGAAGAGATTACTCTGCTGAGAGTACTAATTTTAAAGGTCCTTTTGGTTTGCATATTAAATATGTCATTCAATCTCTCCCGAGTTTTATAGTGTGTGCCCTACTGTTACTTTCAGGTTAAATGAAGTTGTTTTCTGTATTGGTGCATAAGTAAATATAACCATAACTTACTTTCTTTTTGTAAATGAGGTTAATAAATGCCTGTGTCAAATATAGCCAGTTTATGACATTTTAGCTCATTTATTTTGGATATAATTACCAAATCAGTGTTCTGTTTTCTTCAAATAACAAAAAGCTGGCTGGGTGTGGTGGCTCACACCTGTAAGCCCAGCACTTTGGGAGGCTGAGGCGGGTGGATCGTGAGGTCAAGAGTTCAAGACCAGTCTGGTCAAGGTGGTGAAATCCCATCTCTACTTTTAGTTTTAATACAAAAATTAGCTGGGCATGGTGGCAGACACCTGTAATCCCAGCTACTCGGGAGGCTGAGGCAGAGAATTGCTTGAACTTGGGAGGCGGAGGTTGCAGTGAGCTGAGATCGCACCAGTGCACTCCAGCCTGGGCAACAGAGTGAGACTCCATCTCAAAAAAAAAAAAAAAAAAAAAAGACTTCATGAGGTGTTTTTGTCATATGTGATGGAGAAAGATTGTAGCATCCAACCAAAGAACTATAAAGAAGATGGTGTTTTACATTTTATGTCTTGTTCTTAATTCTAAACTTTCCTCCCAATATGTGCTTATAGATGTTTTAACTCATTTTTCGTTTGTTTGTTTCCACTTTGTCATCTGCTCCCATTCTTTTATATTACTTTCATTTCCAGCTAAATTGTTAAACTCCAGTTACATGGAGAATATTACCATGGGAAAACATCATTTTATTTATATTCTATCTAGTTCTGGCAATAGAAGTAATACATAATGTAACTTCTCAGTGATTCTCATGTCATAATTTAACTAGCTTTGACTTTTACTGGGAGTAAGCAACCTACTCTGGATAATCCATTTCATAATTTTGTGTCTCAGTGCTATCATGTAGCTAATCAGTTAATTGTAATTACTCCTGCTTAATTCACAAGAATTCTGAAAGGATGTATAATAATAAAATATTTTGTCATAGAATTTGTCTCTGATAAGGAAGTAACCATGAGAAAACCTATTCAAGTGGGAATATAATTCTATAGACCTAACTTCCAAGTAACTAATCTTTGTTGAATTATAGTGAGTTTCCAGATAGCTTTGTGTCCCAGAGGACATGGGATGGAGTTCTATAGCTGAACCAGCATTATTTTAGGTATTACATGAGGAAGAAACCATAACAAATTGAACAGGTGGTCCTGGGAAAATAAGTCTGGAAAGAGTCCAGAGATTGGTGGGGGAAGGGGAATAAAATTTAACTAATGGTCCAATGAAATGTATACTACCCTGGATAGGCATATATCTCTGGTAGCCTCTATTAACCTGTAAAATTTGTAAAATTTGCTTGAAGTTTATTGAATATCACTTTGTTTCAAGTTGTTTCACTGAAATAATCAAACTTGAAGCATTTCTTGATGTAATGATAACTCAAGTTTATATCGTATTTTTTTGTTTTGAATATCAGTTCATCATCTAAGAAATATCTTAAGTCAAATATTAGTCTATTTTACCATAAAGGAAAATAAAATTTTAATCATAGTAAAGTTATCAACACAAAATAAGAAGAAATAGATCAAATTCAGTGTTATTGTATCAAGATTTAAAAATATAAAGCTATGAATTAATTTTAAAAAGGAGAACTTTAGTAGGCTCAAATAGATTCACAAAAAATAATTGATGCGGCCGGGCGCGGTGGCTCAAGCCTGTAATCCCAGCACTTTGGGAGGCCGAGACGGGCGGATCACGAGGTCAGGAGATCGAGACCATCCTGGCTAACACGGTGAAACCCCGTCTCTATTAAGAAATACAAAAAACTAGCCGGGCGAGGTGGCGGGCGCCTGTAGTCCCAGCTACTCGGGAGGCTGAGGCCGGAGAATGGCGTAAACCCGGGAGGCGGAGCTTGCAGTGAGCTGAGATCCGGCCACTGCACTCCAGCCTGGGTGACAGAGCGAGACTCCGTCTCAAAAAAAAAAAAAAAATTGATGCAACTCAGGTAGTGATTGAGGTGGTTTGGCCTTTAGTGGTTTACTTCTATGCTACTAAAAGTGTGGTCTGTGGACTAGCACCTGATTTTGTGGCTAAGATGTCAAAAGCATGGGGGCAGCAAAAACAAAAATAGACAAATGGGATTATATTTTGCTGAAAAGTTTCTGCACAGCAAAGGAAACAATCAACAGAGTGAAGAGGCAACTTCACTCTGGGTGAAAATATTTACAAACTCTTCATCCAACAAGAAACTAATATCCAGAACACATAAGGAGGTCAAATAACTCAACAGCAAAAAAAAAAAAAAAACAAATATCAAATTAAAATGTGCACAAATAACTAAACAGACATTTCTCAAAAGAAGGCATACAAATGGCCAACAAGTACATTTAAAAAAATGTGCAACATCACTGATCATCAGGGAAATACAAACCAAAACCACAATGAGATTTCATCTTATCCCAGTTTGAATGGCTATGATCAAAAAATAAAAAATAAAAAAAATAACAAATGCTAAAGAAAAGGGAACTCTTAGACGCTGTTGATGGGAATGTAAATTAGTATAGCCATTATGGGAAACAGTATAGTAGTTTAAAATATATATTAAAACTAGAACTGCCATGCAATCCAACAATCCCACTACTGAATATTTATAAAGGAAAGGAATCAGTATATCAAAGGGATACATGCACCCCCATGTTTCATGCATCACTATTCACAATAGCTAAGATATGGAATCAATCAAAATGTCCATTAACAGATGAGTAATTAAAGAAAATGCGGTATATATACACAGTGGAATACTATTCAGCCATATAAAGAACGAAATTCTGTCATTTGTAGCAACGTGGATGAGCCTGGAGGACATTATGTTAAATGAAATAAGTCAGGCACAGAAAGATAAATAATGCATGTTCTTACATATATGTAGAAGCTAAAAAAATGTTTAAGCTCATGAAAGTAGAGAACAGAATTGTGGCTATTAGAGGCTGGGAAGGGTGGGGGAAGGAGAGGATAGGGAGAAGTTGGTTAACAGACTCAAAATCATAGCTTCTGGCGGCACTATAGGTTAAATGTGATTAACTACAATTTATTGTATATTTTTCAAAAACCTAGAGGAGAGAATTTTGAATGTTCACAACACAAAGAAATTATGCATGTTTGAAATGATGGATATGCTAATTACCCTGATTTTATCATTATACATTATATATGCATATTAAAATATCACTCTGTATTACTCCTAAATATGTACAATTATTACACATCCACTAAAAATAAAAGGAAAAATAGGTAAATAATATATAAAAGATACAGTAAAAATACAGTATTATAATCTTATGGGACCACTATCATATATATATGTGGTCCCTGGCTAATCAAAACAGCATTGCATACGACTGTATTTCTCTAATTTTAAAAATTATTGTTTGTTCCATCTGGGCATGGAGCTGTGTCTGTTTTATCCACTGACTGTTGTATCCTCAGCCTGTAGCACAGTGTCTGACAGAAAATGTTTCTGTACAACTAAAGGGAGGAAGGAATAGATGGCAGGGAAGATTGAATTCATTAGTATATTCAGTTAATATTTACTGTTTGCCTTTGATATGCAGGCACTCTGATAGGCATTAGGAAGATGTAAGTGAACAAAACAGATTAATATCCCATCTCTACAATTTAATTTTTCTGTGGATTAAGTAGTTTCAAGAACCTATAAGTAGCTTATACAGAAGGAGAATGAAGAACATGAATCAGATGTCTACTAGAGCAACACATCTTTAAAGAAGTAAACAGCTTCCAAATATCTCAGAGCAACCAGACCAACATGAAGTACGTTGAAGTTGAGATAAAATAGAGATTTCATTTCTTTGTTCTAAAATTACCTTGAATATGAAGTTAAAACTCTTCATGTGTTATAGGCTGGTGAAAAGCTTAGACAAATTACTAAAACTTTGGAGACGACAAGACTCTAAATAGGAACAATATGAGGTACAGCAGCATATGCAGCTCTATGGCCAGAGAATTTCTGAGAATTTACTCTGATTTCATTGCCAGTGTTTTATTTTGTGATTTCCTTTGATTACACCATGGTATTATTAGTGATGTTTTAGTATTTAATATTAGAACTACTTTGCCAAAAAATGTGTCCTAAAATATCTTATTTTACCTGAGTTACTATATTCTTTGAACCTTATTCCATCCAGGTGTCAACATTTTTTTCTCATCATCATGCCTCTTTGATTTTATAATGTAAGTCAGTGAGAAAACAAGATTCATTTAACAGAAAATTGCTTTCCACAATCTTTTCTGGAATCTCTTTTGTCTGTTACCCAGGCAATATCTATATTATTACTTTGTCCTCAAAAGCTTTTACCAATTTGGCAACACAGAATGACTAAATCTTTTCCTTTATCTGGCTTTTCATTAAGAAGGAAACTCCCAAAATTCATTTCTATCAGCGTTATCCTCAATGCCAAATCTTGTATGTCTCAAGTCTATTTATAATAAATACCCTCATTATGACTAAGGTCATCTTCCTTCTCTGCATTACTTCAGTTTCTAATGAAAGCAATGCCCAAGTGACCGAGTGAATGAAGCCCCCCAACTGTAGGAAAATGTTCCCGTCAAATATCTCCTAATTGCCCTCAATGAATCAGCTTCAGGCTCAGCCTTATCTCTGGCACCTTCCCCAGCTTTGTGCTGATAGCCAATGACATGCGCTCCAAGCATGAAGGGGATAAAAATGGTGTGACTCTTAGAAAGCCAGCCACAGAGTGGAGTTAGGGAACTGTTTAGATTCTTGACTTCATGGTTCTGACATGATTGATTTTAACCAATTTGCCTTCAGACACGCTTTGCTATCGTTGCTTCAAACACATAACTTCAGATCCTACAGGGAAAGTTGTACTCCTTCAATTGTTTCTGCTGCCTTACACATAGGTCCTGTGTTAAGACATCTTGTATTCATCAGCCTTCAGTGGTAACTTTAGGCAAGTAACATAAGCACTTTCTCTGACCGTCTGTAAAATTAAGTAGTAACTACAAAGCATCTGACACAGTTCTTATAAAAGCACAGTCCAGCCACCCTGGCCTGGCTCACAGCTGTGGAGAACAGCGTGCTTGTGTCTGAGCCTCCTGACATATGTTTTCTTTTTGGTCTCTCTGCCCCCTGCCTTCCTTACCACAATCCACGCCCCCCCCCACACCCCCAGTATCTTCTCTTTCTCTCTTTAACTAGTTCTCCTCCACCCTCACCCCCCAGGCCTGACACTACTCCTCACACCTGCTCTGGCCCCATATAATACAGGATGTTTTAATATACTATGTACAAGGAAGAAAATGGAAATTGAAGTTGTCAGCCATGAACTTTCTTTTCTTTTCTTCTCTTTTAAGTGGAGGAAGAGTAGCGTCAATAGCGAAGAGGCTATTTTCTTAGTGACAGCGGAAAAGTGGTAGGGGGTTAGGGAAAAAACACTTAAGAAATTAGAGCTTCCAGCAGATACATGGTGTTTGATCTTTTAATGGTGTTGCCACTGGGCCTAGTATATATTTTATCGTGGGAGATGGTGAGAAATCTGAGCTTTGGAGGTGGGAAATGTGTCATTTGATTTGTGTGTGTGTGTTTGTGTGTGTTGTAACACAGAGGACACCATAGACCAAAAGCAGTGGAACTGTTAAAAGATAGAGACATAGAGGCATGTGGATATAGAGTGGATGAGGCACACAGACACGTATTAAATGAGAACCTACTAGTGACGCCCTGAAGAGAGAAGTGAGGTAAACAGGCATGATACTGGAGGGAGGGGGATGATGGATCAGTGAAATGACTTCTACGCTTCAGCCTTCCAGCATGGCACAGGCTGTGAGCAACTCACAGACTATCAACTTATGACTCAACTCCTTGGCATGACTTTGGACGGAGAACTCATGCAATCCCCACCTGTCCCAGGTAGTCCTTGATTTTGTGTGTCTGACTTCAACCCTTTTCTATGGGCATTCCCAAGAAATGCTGAACACACTCTTCAGTACCTCAACTAACAAATGAGCATTTCTGGTTCTTACCCAGGGCACATCCTGGGAGCTGCTGGTTTTATTTCTGTACTGTCAGCCTTATGGTCTTTCCAGTAGAGTTTATGTATTTATTTGAAGCTTTTAGGGCATTTTGCCCTCACTTAAGCTAATTGGACTATATGTGAAATTGTGTGGGTATAGCGGGGGTAGAATGCCAAAGAACAGGCAAAAAGAAAATGTTCTAAATTCTGGAAATATATTCTAAAAGCTCTCATCTAAAAGTTGGGTAACCAGGAATTTTATCTTTTAA